>NW_017193744.1:0-9664 GCF_001704415.2 Capra hircus
GCATCTCAAGAGGAGGGCGTTCTCCACAGGAAAGGTGAGAGGAACTCCAGGGACATGCCACCATTCTCCGAGTCCCCCAGATGTCTCAGTCTATTCCAGGGAAACCTGTTTCCCCGCACTGACTCGACTTTCAAGCCAAGGATCGACTCACACCACTGTGGCACACGTGGGACAGCCCTGTGGCAAAGCCTCGCCTGGGAAAGCCTTGAGGGAAAGCCACAGATCCCTTGATCCACGCGAAAGGTAAGAGCGACACTGCTGCTACAGCACGGGAGGAAAGCGCACGTGCATGCCCCCACTCGAGACGAGGACTGACTCCCTGGGAGACTCCAGAAGTACACCAAGATCCATGTCAGCACTGGAGAGGAATCCTCAGGTTACTGCACCGACTCTATGTAAGGTCTGAGGCCCCCGGCATCGACGGGAGAGGAATCCGGAGAGGCCCCGAGCAACTCGCATGGGGACTGGAATTTCCTGAGGCCACCAGAGCGGTCCCTGAGGTCCCCGTCGTAAGTCGAGAGCACCTGCCGCAACTCGGTAAAATCCAGGTGGTTCTCCCCTCCAGGCAAGATGAGGCCCGTTTCCCCTGAGGTGTCTCGAGGCTAATCACACGTGACCTCTGGAACTTCCAAAGAGTCTTTCACAGTCATGCTGCAACTCAAGAAGTTCCCCGACATACCCGTCTCCACTCAAGAGGAAGCACGAGTGTCCCGGCCACATCCAGAGGAGCTCCGTTTCCGGCTCGTAGCTCGAGATGTGCGATCCTTTCCCTGATTGGTCGGGAAAGAATTCCCGGCATTCCCATCGCATCTCAAAGAGGAGGCGCTCTCCAAAGGAAAGGGGAGAGGAACTGCAGGGTCGTGCCACCATTCCGAGACTCACCCAGATGTCTCAGTCCATTCCACAGGAACCTGTTTTCCCTGCACTGCCTTGGCCTTCATGCCGAGGATCGACTCACACCACGTCACACGTGGGACAGCCCTGTGGGAAAGCCTAGTGGGAAAGACTCGAGGGAAAGCCACAGATCCCTTGGTCCAGGATGGGAAGCGTGACACTGCTGCTACAGCATGGAGGAAATGTCACGCTCATGCCCCCACTCGAGACGAGGCCTGACTCCCTTGTGGAGACTCGAGAAGTACCACAAAATCCATGTCAGCACTGGAGAGGAATCCTCAGTTCCGGCCCGACTCCACACAAGGTCTTAGGCCCCGGCATCGACGGGAGAGGAATCACGAGAGGCCCCCTAGCAACACGCATGATGACTGGCGTTTCCTGCGGCCGCCAGAGCGGGTCCCTGAAGTCCCTGTCGTAACTCGAGAGCACCTGCTGAAACTCGGGAATATCCAGGAGCCTCTCCATTCCAGGCGACATGAGGCCCATTTCTGCTGAGGCATCTCGAGACTAACCACACCTAACCTCTGGAACTTCCAAAGGGTCCTTCACACCCTTGCTGCAACTCAAGAAGTTCCCCGACATACCCGTTCCTCTTCACATTTATCCATAATGGTGGTGTCATCTGCATATCTAAGTTTATTGATATTTCTACGGCAATCTTGATTCCAGCTCATGTATCTTCCATCCCAGCATTTTTCATGATGTACTCTGCATAGAAGTTAAATAAACAGGGTGACAATATACAGCCTTTGCATACTCTTTTTCCTTTTTGGAACCAGTCTGTTGTTCCATGTCCTGCTCTAACTGTTGCTTCCTGACCTTCATCCAGATTTCTCAAGAGGCAGGTTAGGTGGTCTGGTATTCCCATCTCTTTCAGAATTGTGGCTAAAACAACAGTATAAGGACCTTTCCGATGTCAGGCCAAGGAATTGTGTTTCCAGTCATTGAGCCACACCTGATCACTGAGCACAAATTCATGAATCTGTTCCTCAAGGGGGAATGATATTCTTTTTTATACAAACTTAGTTACCTGATTTATTACCTTACCTAATTGTTCCATCTGCTGTGAAATCCCACCCCCTTACTTGTGGCAAATCTGCTAACACCTGCCTCACTGTGGGAGGGGGTCTCCCATAGAAAATTTCATAAGGACAACAACTATCGGGAACGTGCGGTTACCCGTAATATGAGTAAGTCTGCCGGAAGCAAGCCCATCCATGTACAGTCAGTCTCTATGATCCATTTTTGAAAGTGTCTCTTCAAGAGTTTGGTTGTTTCTTTCCACCATTCAGAACACTGGGGCCTATATGCTGTATGTAATTTCCACTGATATTTAGAGCTTCACATACCTGTTAATTAACTCGGCTACAAAGACAGGGCCATTGTCGGATTCTATACTGGTTGGAAACCCAAGTCTGGGAATTATTTCTCAAATCAGCGAGCTACTTCGTTTTCTTTTTCAGATCAGGTAGGGAAGGCCTCTGCCCAACCGGAGAAGGTACCTACTATTCTAGTAAGTCATGATAACAGGTGACTGCCTTTGCTTCCCCGAAGGACACTCGCTTTCCCTGCATCCTGAGAACTCCACGTCTCAGCCAGTTGGAAAAGCGCTTCTTGGAGGTCATTATTCAGGGGCAACTTCCCCTGGAGCCCGGGGCCATAGGGAGCGGCTCCACACTCCCAGGGAAAGGCAGAGCCACAGCCACACATCTGTCCCATCCCCTTTGCTCTGTAGGAGAGCTCTAGTGAGCCTAGGTCTGTCAGGAAAATTCTTGGCTCCTATGGGGACACATTCTATGTGTGAAACTGCATCCAGGACCTAGGGGCCACAGGGCGCCTGTTTCTCTCGGGGGCAGAGGGGTGGGGGGCCTGAAGCAGTGCGGCCCAGCAACAGCTTCCACATCCATCCAATTGCTCTTTTCTTACCTCTGATAGAACTAGCTTTGTTCCAGCCTTTGGCAATTTGGAGGCAAGCGGCCCCCCTTCCTCCCCAAGGAGGCATGGGACCTAATTTGAGTGGAAAGGCCCCTCACGGAGCTGAACCCAGGAAGGCACCCAGTCATGTCTGACACATTCCTGCATCCTGCTTCTTCATGAGCAATACCGCTATAAGCTAGGAATGTCTTTCCAAGGCTCAGAAAGGACAGGGGAGATTCATGGTGCTGCCTCTGGAATTTCGGTCCTCTGAGCAGACCTGGAGGTCTCCCCTTGAAGAAGCTAACCAGTTTCTTCCAAATACAGGCTTGCAAACACACACTGGGTGGCTGCCTCTTCTTCCCTGAAGGACGATCACTTTCCCCGCATCCTGTGAACTCTGCATCCCAGCCTGCTGGAAAAGCGCTTCTTGGAGGTCATTTTTCAGGGACAATTTTCCCTGGAGCCCGGGGCTGTAGGGAGGGCCCCATGCTCGCTGTGAAAGGCAGAGTCACATCCACAGTCTGTTCTACCCCTTTTGCCCTGTGGGAGAGCTCTAGTGAGCCTAGGTCTGTCAGGAAAATTCTTGGCTCCTATGGGGACACACCCTGTGTGTTAACCTGCATATCGGACCTAGGGGCCACAGGGGCGCCTGTTCCTCTCGGGGGACCCTGAAGTGGTGCGGACCAGCAACAGCCTGAACATCCATCCGATTGCTCTTTTCTTCCTTCTGATACAGCTAGCTTTGCTTCTCGCTTTGGCATTTCGGAAGCCAGGGGGAGCCCCACCGCTGATTGTCCTGGGGTCTATTGGAGGTACCGGGTCTATTGGACCCCAGCATGGCACCCGACCCCCTCAGACACACTCCCGCAGCCTCCTTCCCCATGGGCAGGACTGCTTCTGACCTAGGAATGTGTTCCCAAGGCCTCAGAAAATGCAGGGAGACACACGGCCCTGACTCTGGAACTGAGGCCGTTGGAGCAGGCCTGGAGGTCTGATGTCTGAGACGCCAAACACTTGCTGCCAAGATACAGGTGTGAAAACACACTCTCTGGGGCTGCCTTTCCTTCCTCCAAGGAAGAGAGCTTTTCCAGTCTCCTCCGTGCTGAGTCATACAAGGCTGGAAAGGTCTGGCTTCGAGGGCATTTCTCAGCAGCAATGGCCCCTGAGGCCCTGCACACAGGGAGGGATCCTACCCTCCCGGGGAAGTCAAAGCAACCTCCAAATAGCTGTTCTCTCATGTTTCCTCTGCAGGAGGGAGCTAGTGAGCCCAGGTCTGTCTGGAACGTTCTTGGATCCTGCGGGGAAATCATCCTGGGAGCCCACCTGGATACCAGTCGTAGGGGCTAAAATTCGCATTTTCCTTCCTTGGAGCCCTAACGCAGAACAGCCTAGCAACTGGTTGAAAATCCATCCTGTTGCTGTTTTCTTCCCTCTGACAGAGCGAGCTTTGCTCCCCATTTTGGGATTTCAGAAGCAAGGAGGTGGCCTGCAACTCCTTGCCTGGGGTCCATTGGAGGTGCAAGGTGCCCTCGACCAGGTGACCCCAGCATGACACCTGGCCCCCTCAGACACACTCCCGCAGCCTGCTTCCCCATGGGCAGGACTGCTCTCACCTAGGAATGTGTTTGCAAGGCCAGGAAACTGCAGGGAGACACAAGACCCTGATTCTGGCATTGAGTCTGTTGGAACAGGCCTGCAGGTCTTCTGTCTAACAAGCCAAACACTTGCTGCAAGATACAGGCCTGAAAACACACTCTTGGGCTGCCTTTCCTTCCTCCAAGGAAGAGAGTTTTCTCAGACTCCTGTGGGCTGAGAGCCACACAGGGCTGAAAAGCACTTGCTGGGAGATTCTTTTTCATTGGCCATGGCCCCTGAGGCCCTGTGCTCAGGGAGGGCTCCCTCCCTCCCAGGGAAAGTCAAAGGAAGCTCCAAACGGCTGTTCAATCATGTTTCTGAGAGAGTCATTGCCAAGGCAGGTTTCTAAGAAGTTCAAGGGTCCCCAAGGAGAGAGGGGTCTAGAATTCTCAAGGAGGAAGAAAGGACAAACTGTTTTCCCCTCTACATTCCTTAGGATTATATAACAATCATGCATCCTTCTTGAGGACGGTCTCTGGAAAAAACCTTCTGGCTAATCCTGTTATCTTAAAATGTCAATTATGGGAGTAGGTCTAGTGAGTCTTTACAACCTCCAGACATTCTTTTGTTCGTTGTCATAACTTATTGGAGAGTATATAACTCCATTACCAACACTAGCAAGGGGGTACGCTTTCTGCCCCTTGTGATGTCTCTGTCAGAAGCTTTCTCTATCTCCTTTATACTTTAATAAAACTCTATTGCACAAAAGCTCTGAGCAATCAAGCCTCGTCTTGGGCCCTGGATTGAATTCTTCTCCTCCATAAGCCAAGAATCCCAGCATCTTTTCGTGGTTCAGCAACAATATTTCATTTCCTCTGCAGGAGAGAGCTAGTGAGCTTAGGTCTGTCTGGAACATTCTTGGATCCTGTGGGGAAAATATCCTGTGCACACATCTGGATACTGGGCCTAGAGGCCAAAATTTGCATTTCTTTCCCGGGGAGCCCTAACGTGGTGTGACTTAGCAACTGCTTGAAAATCCATCCCATTGCTGTTTTCCTCCTTCTGACAGAGCTAGCTTTGTTCCCTGCTTTGGGATATCTCAACCGAAGGGCCGGTCCATAGCTACTCGCCTGGGGCCCATTGGATGTGCAAGGTGCCCTCGACTAGGTGACCCTAGCATGGCACTCAGCCCGCTCAGACACACTCCCGAGGCTTCTTTCTCATGGGAAGCACTGCTCCAACCTAGGAATGTGTCTGCAATGCTTGGAAAGTGCAGTGAGACACACAGCCCTGACTCTGCAATTGAGGCCCTCAGAGCAAGCCTGCAGCTCTGATGTCTGAGAAGCAAAACACTTGCTGCAAAGAGAGGCCTGAAAACACACTCTCTGTGGATGACTTTCCTTCCTCTAAGGAAGATAGTTTTCCCAGTCTCCTGCTTCCTGAATGTCACACAGCTGGAATGCGCTTGCTTGGAGGTCGTGATTCAGTGGCAATGACCCCTGAGGCCCTTTGCCCAGGGAGGGCTCCCACACTCACAGGCAAATCAAAGCAACTTCCAAGTGAGTCAGCTCTTCACATCAAATGGCCACAGTATTGGAGTTTCAGGTTCAGTATTAGTCCTTCCAATGTATATTCAGACCTGATTTCCTTTAGGATGGAGTGGTTGCGTCTCCTTGTAGTCTAAGCGACCTACAAGCATCTTCTCCAACACCACAGTTCAAAAGCATCCAATTTTCAGCTGTCACTTTCTTTATAGTACATCTTTCATATCCATCCATGACATATGGAAAAACCATAGCCTTGACTGGATGGATCTTTGTTGGCAAAGCAACGTCTCGGCTTTTTAATATGCTGTCTAGTTTGGTCATCACTTTTCTTCCAAGTCATAAATATGTTTTAAGTTCATGGAGGCAGCCATCACCTGCAGTGATTTCCAAGCCCCCCAAAATAGTCTGCTGCTGTTTCCAATGTTTTCCCATCTATTTGCCATGAAGTGATGAGACTGGATGCAATGATTTTAGTTTTCTGAATGCTTGAGCTTTAAGCTAACTTTTTCACTCTCCTCTTTCACTTTCATCAGGAGACTCTTTAGTTCTTATACACTTTCTGCCATAAGGGTGGTGTCGTCTGCATATCTGAGATTCTTGATATTTCTCCCAGCAATCTGGATTCCAGCGTGTGCTTCCTCCAGCCCAGTGTTTCTCATGATGTACTCTGCATATAAGTTAAATAAGCAGGGGTGACAATATACAGCCAGAACATATTCCTTTTCCTATTTAGAACCAGTCTGTTGTTCCATGTCCAGTTCGAACTGTTTCTTCCTGACCTGCATACAGGTTCTCAAGAGACAGGTCAGGTGGTCTGGTATTCCCATCTCTTTCAGAATTTTCCCAGTTTATTGTGATCCACACAGTCAAAGGCTTTGGCATAGTCAATAAAGCAGAAATAGATGTCTTTTTTTCTGGAACTCTCTTGCTTTTTTCAATGATCCAGTGGATGTTGGCAGTTTGATCTCTGGTTTCTCTGCATTTTTTTAAATCCCTCTTGAACATTTGGAAGTTCACAGTTCATGTGAACTTGGAGAATTTTGAGCATTACTTTACTAGTGTGTGAGATGAGTGCAATTGTGCAGCAGCTTGAATATTCTTTGTCATTGCCTTTCTTTGGGATTAGAATGAAAACTGACCTAATGACTAGGTGTTTTCAATTGCATATGCTGAAAGAACTGGCTGTGCAGTTTTGATAGAAAAAAAATCATTTTAACCTATTTTCTCTGAAGTGCAAGGCATATCGTGGCCATCCCTGAATCATAAAGTCACCTTTTCTTTATGTAGTCATAGTTTCATGCCTAAATTATAGGCCAACTCATGCTCAAATTGACTCTGATGTCAGGGGCAGATCAACTAATAAAAAGCTTGGATTGTCCCTCTGGAGGAAAGTGAGATCTTGGTCCCACAAGAAGAATCTGAAGGGTTAAGGGAACTTGCAAGAGTGGGGAAAGCTTAGTCCATCCTACATGTACCAAAATCTTAAATAAGGCTTATTACTTTACCGAAGTAAAAAAACAGATGATGAAAACAATTATAAATCAATGAAAGGTAAAGAAACTCATAGTCTGTTATCAAAAATTGCATTCTAAGAAAACTTTGTGCTCTTAACCTAGAGAGGAGACTAAATTCCATCTGGTACCAGCTTACCAGAAGACAAACAAACAAACAAACAAATTATCAGTAAGCTTAAAAAAAGTATATTCCATATATCTTGAAGTAGCAGTATTTCTGCAAAGGCATCAGTGTGAAACCATAGAGGACATGGTTAAAACCTGATTAAATAGAAATTGACAATGTAATCTGGTCACTGCTGCGACTTGAAATGCTTTAATATAATAACTGGAATTATAACTGACAGCATTTGACCAGGACATTTCAGATTTTCACGGATGTCAGATAATTTCTAGGATATCTATATTAGGAACTGAAGGAATCTTTGAACCTAGGAAAGAAAACAACAGTCTCAAAGGCCCTTGCTGAATCATCTATCAGCAAGGAATGTCTTTGCAAGGATCACAAAGTGAAGGGAAAACACAGCGACCTGCCTCTGCAACTTCGGTCCTCTGAGCAGATCTGGAGGTCTCCCTTTGTATAAGCTAACCTGTTCCTTCCAAATAGAGGTTTGCAACACAAAACAAGTGGCCGCCTATTCTTCCCCGAAGGAGGCTCTCTTTCCCCACATCCTGCGAACACCCTTTCCCAGCCTCCTGGAAAAAGCGCTTCTTGCAGTTCCTTTCAGAAAATCCTATGGACGGAGAAGCCTGGTAGGCTGCAGTCCGTGGGGTCGCTGAGGGTCGGACACGACTGAGCGACTGCACTTTCATTTTCACTTTCATGCATTGGAGAAGGCAATGGCAACCCACTTACTGTTCTTGCCTGGAGAATCCCAGGGACAGGGGAGCCTAGTGGCTACCGTCTATGGCGTCGCACAGAGTCGAACACGACTGAAGCAACTTAGCAGCAGCAGCAGCAGCAGTTCCTTTCTTAGGGCAGTTATCCCTGAGATTGGACCTGGAAAGGCAGAGCCACCTCCACACACACGTCTTTTCTGTCCCCTTTCCTCTGGAGGAGAGCTCTAGTGAGCCTAGGTCTGTCAGGAAAATTCTTGGCTTTGACGGGATCCCACCCAGTGTGTGAACCTGCATACCCGACCTAGGGCCACAGGCACCTGTTTTGCTCGAGTGGGTCCTGGAGGGGTGCAGGATTTTTGGAGCCTTAAAAATCCATCCAATTTGTCTTTTTTTTTACCTCGGAGAGAACGAGTTTGCTCCACCTCCACCCTTTGGCAGTGTGGAGGGAAGAGGGCACCACCCTCTCCCAAAGGGGACATAGGGCCTACCAGGAGAGAAAGGCCCCTTGAGGAGCTGAGCCCAGGTAGGCAGCCAGTGATGTCAAGCACACTCCGCTGCTTGCTTCTTCATGGGCACTCCCACGATCTGCTAGGAATGTCTTTGCAAGGATCTCAAAGGGAAGGGGAGATACATGGCCCTGTCTCTGGAACTTCAGTCCTCTGAGCAGATCTGGAGGTCTTGAGTTGTATAAGCAAACCTGTTCCTTCCAAATAGAGGCTTGCAAACACACCCCCGGTGGTTGCCTCTTCTTCCCCGAAGAAGTCTTTCTTTCCCCACATGCTGCGAACTCCCTGTCCCAACCTCCAAGAATAGCGCTTCTTGCCATTCCTTTCTTAGAGGCAGTTATCCCTGAGCTTGGGGCCGTAGGGAGTAGCCCCACACTCACAGGGAAAGGCAAAGACTCCTCCATACATCTCCTCTATCCCCTTTGCTCTGGAGGAGAGCTCTAGTGAGCCTAGGTCTTTCAGGAAAATTCTTGGCTTGGACAGGATCTCACCCTGTTTGTGAACCTGCATACCCAACCAGGGGCCACAGAGCACCTGTTTCAGTAAAGTGGGCCCTGAAAGGGTGCAGCCTAGCAAGAGCTTGAAAATCCATTCAATTGCTGTTTTTGTACCTCTGACAGAGCGAGCTTGGCTCCACCCTTTGGCAGTGAGGAGAAAAGAGGCATGACACCCTCCCCAAGGGGACATGGGGCCCTACTTCGAGAGGAAAGGCCCCTTGTGGAGCTGAGGCCAGGAAGGGCACACAGTCGTGTCAAACACACTCCACTGCTTGCTTCTTCAGGGGCACTCCCGCTATCAGCTAGGAATGTCTTTGCAATGATCACAAAGGGAAGGGGAGATACAGGGCCCTGCTTCTGGACCTCCGGTGCTC
>NW_017193745.1:0-9663 GCF_001704415.2 Capra hircus
CCTTTCTTCTGCAATTCAAGAAAATACCCCAACATACCAGTTTCCACTCGAGAGGTAGAACGAGAGTCCCGCCCACATCCAGAGGAGTCCCGTTTCCGACTCCTAGCTCGAGAGGAGGGATCCTTTCCCTGCGTGGTCGGGAAAGAATTCCCGGGCGTTCCCGTCAAATCTCAAGACGGGGTGCTCTCCACAGGAAAGGCGAGAGGAACTCCAGGGTCGTGCCACCATTCCCAGAGTCCCACAGATATCTTAGTCCATTCCAGGGAAAACTGTTTTCCCTGCACTGCCTCGACTTTCAAGAAGAGGATCGACTCACACCATGGTGGAAGGTGGGACAGTCCTGTGGGAAAGCCTCGTGGGAAAGCCTCGAGGGAAAGCCACAGATCCCTTGATCCACGAGAAGGGAAGCGTGACACTGCTGCAACAGCTAGGGAGGAAAGGGCACGTGCATTCCCCCACTCGAGACGAGGACTGACGCCCCTGGGGAGACTCCAGAAGTCCCAAAATCCATGTCGGCACTGCAGAGGAATCCTCAGGTTCCGGCACCGACTCCACACAAGGTCTTAGGCCCGGCATCGAAGGGAGGGAATCCCGAGAGGCCCCTAGCAACTCGCATGGGGACTGAAGTTTCCTGAGGCCACCAGAGCGGGTCCCTGAGGTCCCTGTCGTAAGTCGAGAGCACCTGCCGCAACTCGAGAAAATCCAGGAGGTTCTACCCCCAGGCGAGATGAGGCCCATTTCCCAGGCGTCTCCAGGCTAATCACACCTAACCTCTGGAACTTCCAAAGGGTCCTTCACACCCTTGCTGCAACTCAAGAAGTTCCCCGACATACCAGTCTCCACCCGAGAGGAGGCAGGAGAGTCCCGCCCACATCCAGAGGAGCCCCGTGTCCGCCTCCTAGCTCGAGAGGAGGGATCCATTCCCTGCGTGGTCGGGAAAGAATTCCCGGCGTTCCCGTCGCATCTCAAGAGGAGGCGCTCTCCACAGGAAAGGCGAGAGGAACTCCAGGGTCGTGCCACCATTCCCAGAGTCCCCCAGATGTCTCAGTCCATTCCAGGGAAAACTGTTTTCCCTGCACTGCCTCGACTTTCAAGCCGAGGATCGGCTCACACCACGGTGGCACGTGGGACAGCCCTGTGGGAAAGCCTCGTGGGAAAGCCTCGTGTGAAAGCCACAGATCCCTTGATCCACGCGAAGGGAAGCGTGACACTGCTGCTACAGCTCGGGAGGAAAGCGCACGTGCATGCCCCCACTCGAGACGAGCACTGATTCCCCTGGGGAGACTCCAGAAGTACCCCAAGATCCATGTCAGCACTGGAGAGGAATCCTCAGGTTCCTGCACCGACTCCACACAAGGTCTTAGGCCCTGGAATAGACCGGAGAGGAATCCGGAGAGGCCCCCGTGCATGTCGCATGGGGACTGGCCTTTCCTGAGGCCACCACAGCGGGTCCCTGAGGTCCCCTTCGTAAGTCGAGAGCACCTGCCGGAACTCGAGAAAATACAGGAGGTTCTCCCCTCCAGACGAGATGAGGCACATTTCCACTGAGTCGTCTCAAGGCTAATAACAGCTAACCTCTGGAAATTCCAAAGGGTCCTTCACACCCTTGCTGGAACTCAAGAAGTTCCCCGACATACCCGTCTCCACTCGAAAGGAAGCACGAGAGTCCCGCCCACATCCAGAGGAGCCCCGTTTCCGCCTCCTAGCTAGAGAGGAGGGATCCTTTCCCTGCGCGGTCGGAAAAGAATTCCTGGCGTTCCCGAGCATCTCAAGAGGAGGCGCTCTCCACAGGAAAGGCAAGAGGAACTGCAGGGTCGTGCCACCGTTCCCAGAGTCCCCCAGATATCTAGTCCATTCCAGGGAAACCTGTTTTTCCTGCACTGTCTTGTCTTTCAAGCCGAGGATCGACTCACACCACGATGGCCCATGGGACAGCCCTGTGGGAAAGTCTCGTGAGAAACCCTCGTGGGAAAACTCGAGGGAAAGCCACAGATCCCTTGATCCAAGCAAAGGGAAGCGTGACAAGCTGCTACAGCTCGGGAGGAAAGCGCACGTGCATGCCCCCACTAGAGACGAGGACTTTCTCCCCTGGGGAGACTCCAGAAATCCCCAATCTCCATGTCAGCACTGGAGTGGAATCCTCAGGTTCCGGCAACGACTCCACACAAGGTCTTAGGCCCCGGCATCGACGGGAGAGGAATCCCGAGAGGCCCCGAGCAACTCCCATGGGGACTGGCCTTTTCTGAGGCCCACCAGAGCGGGTCCCTGAGGTCCCGTCGTAAGTCGAGAGCACCTGCCGGCAACTCGAGAAAATCCATGTGGTTCTCCCCTCCAGGCGAGATGAGGCCCATTTCTGCTGAGGAGTCTCGAGGCTAATCACACCTATCCTCTGGAACTTCCAAAGGGTCCTTCACACCCTTACTGCAACTCAGAATTTCCTCGACATACCCGGTCTCCACTCGAGAGGAAGCACGAGAGTCCCGCCCACATCCAGAGGAGCCCCGTTTCCGCCTCCTAGCTCGAGAGGAGGGATCCTTTCTCTGCGTGGTCGGGAAAGAATTCCCGGCATTCACGTCGCATCTCAAGAGGAGACACTCTCCACAGGACAGGCGAGAGGAACTCCAGGGTCGTGCCTCGATTCCCTGAGTCCCCCAGAAGTCTCAGTCCATTCCAGGGAAACCTGTTTTCCCTGCACTGCCTCGACTTTCAAGCCGAGGATCGACTCACACCACGGTGGCACGTGGGACAGCCCTGTGGCAAAGCCTCAAGGGAAAGCCACAGATCCCTTGATCCACTCGACGGGAAGTGTGACACTGCTGCTAGAGCTGGGGAGGAAAGCGCCACGTGCATGCCCCCACTCGAGACGTGGACTGACTCCCCTGGGGAGACTCCAGAAGTACCCCAAGATCCATGCCAGCCCTGGAGAGGAATCCTCAGGTTCCGTCACCGACTCCACACAAGATCTTACGCACCGGCATAGACGGGAGAGGAATCCCGAGAGGCCCCCGAGCAACTCGCACGGGGACTGGCCTTTCCTGAGGCCACCAGAGCGGGTCCCTGAGGTCCCCGTCGTAACTCGAGAGACCCTGCCAAACTCTAGAAAATCCCAGGATGTTCTCCGCTCCAGGCGAGATGAGGCCCATTTCCTCTGAGGCGTCTGGTGGCTCATCACACCTAAACTCTGGAAATTCAAAAGGGTCCTTGCTGCAACTGAAGAAGTTCCCCAACATACCCGTCTCCACTCGAGAGGAAGCACGAGGGTCCCGCCCAAATCCAGAGGAACCCCGTTTCCGCCTGGTAGCTCGAGATGAGGGATCCTATCCTGCTTACTCAGGAAAGATTTTTCTGCGTTCCCGTGGCCTCTCAAGAGCAAGGGCTCTCAATAGGAAAGGCGAGAGGAACTCCAGGGTCGTGCCACCATTCCAAGAGTCCCCCAGATATCTCAGTCCATTTCAGAGGAACCTGTTTTCCCCGCAATGCCTCGACTTTCACGCCGAGGATCCACTCACACCATGGTGGCACGTGGGACAGCCCTGTGGGAAAGCCTCGTGGGAAAGCCATAGATCTCTTGATCCCCACGACGGGAAGAGTGACACATCTGCTACCACTGTCCATGTGGTCACGGGTCGTATGTCGAGAGCACCTGCCGCAACTCCGAGAAAATCCAGGAGGTTCTCTGCTCCAGTCGAGATGAGGCCCATTTTCTCTGCGGCGTCTCGAGAGTAATCACACCTAAACTCTGGAACTTCCAAAGGGTCCTACACACCCTTGCTACAACTCAGGAGGTTCCCCGATATACCCGTCTCCACTCCAGAGGAAGCACGAGCGTCCGGCCTCCTCCAGAGGAGCTCCGTTTCCGCCTCCAAGCTCGAGATGAGGGATCCTTCCCTGCTTCCTCGGGAAAGAATTCCCGACGTTTCCGACGCATCTCAAGGGGAGGCGCGCTGCACAGGAAAGGCGAGAGGAACTCATGGGTCGTGCCACCATTCCAAGAGCCTCCAGATGTCTCCGTCCATTCCAGAGATCCTGTTTTCCCTGCACTGCTTCGACTTTCATGCGAGGATCGACTCACACCACGGTGGCACGTGGGAGAGCCCTGTGGGAAAGCCTCGTGGGACAGCCTCGAGGGAAAGCCACAGATCCCTTGATCCACGCGACGGGAAGCGTGACACTGCTGCTACAGCTCGGGAGGAAAGCGCACGTGCATGCCCCACTCGAGACAAGGACTGACTCCCCTGGGGAGACTCCAGAAGTACCGCAGGATCCATATCAGCACTGGAGAGGAATCCTCAGGTTCCGGCCCCGACTCCACACAAGGTCTTAGGCCCCGGCATCGATGGGAGAGGAATCACGAGAGGCCCCCTAGCAACACGCATGATAACTGGCCTTTCCTGCGGCCGCCAGAGCGGGTCCCTGAATCCCCGTCGTAACTCGAGAGCACCTGCTGAAACTCGGGAATATCCAGGAGCCTCTCCATTCCAGGCGACATGAGGCCCATTTCCGCTGAGGCATCTCGAGACTAACCACACCTAACCTCTGGAACTTCCAAAGGGCCCTTCACACCCTTGCTGCAACTCAAGAAGTTCCCCGACATACCCGTTCCTCTTCACGTTCTGCCATAATGGTGGTGTCATCTGCATATCTAAGTTGATTGATATTTCTACCGGCAATCTTGATTCCAGCTTATGTATCTTCCATCCCAGCATTTTTCATGATGTACTCTGCATAGAAGTTAAATAAACAGGGTGACAATATACAGCCTTGACATACTCCTTTTCCTTTTTGGAACCAGTCTGTTGTTCCATGTCCTGCTCTAACTGTTGCTTCCTGACCTTCATCCAGATTTCTCAAGAGGCAGGTTAGGTGGTCTGGTATTCCCATCTCTTTCAGAATTGTGGCTAAAACAACAGTATAAGGACCTTTCCGATGTCAGGCCAAGGAATTGTGTTTCCAGTCATTGAGCCACACCTGATCACTGAGCGCAAATTCATGAATCTGTTCCTCAAGGGGGAATGATATTCTTTTTTATACAAACTTAGTTACCTGATTTATTACCTTACCTAATTGTTCCATCTGCTGTGAAATCCCACCCCCTTACTTGTGGCAAATCTGCTAACACCTGCCTCACTGTGGGAGGGGGTCTCCCATAGAAAATTTCATAAGGACAACAACTGTGGGAACGTGCGGTTACCCGCAATATGAGTAAGTCTGCCGGAAGCAAGCCCATCCACGTACAGTCAGTCTCTATGATCCATTTTGAAAGTGTCTCTTCAAGAGTTTGGTTGTTTCTTTCCACCATTCCAGAACACTGGGCCTATATGCTGTATGTAATTTCCACTGATATTTAGAGCTTCACATACCTGTTAATTAACGCGGCTACAAAGACAGGGCCATTGTCGGATTCTATACTGGTTGGAAACCCAAGTCTGGGAATTATTTCTCAAATCAGCGAGCTACTTCATTTTCTTTTTCAGATCAGGTAGGGAAGGCCTCTGCCCAACCGGAGAAGGTACCTACTATTCTAGTAAGTCATGATAACAGGTGACTGCCTTTGCTTCCCCGAAGGACACTCGCTTTCCCTGCATCCTGAGAACTCCACGTCTCAGCCAGTTGGAAAAGCGCTTCTTGGAGGTCATTATTCAGGGGCAACTTCCCCTGGAGCCCGGGGCCATAGGGAGCGGCTCCACACTCCCAGGGAAAGGCAGAGCCACAGCCACACATCTGTCCCATCCCCTTTGCTCTGTAGGAGAGCTCTAGTGAGCCTAGGTCTGTCAGGAAAATTCTTGGCTCCTATGGGGACACATTCTATGTGTGAAACTGCATCCAGGACCTAGGGGCCACAGGGCGCCTGTTTCTCTCGGGGGCGGAGGGGTGGGGGGCCTGAAGCAGTGCGGCCCAGCAACAGCTTCCACATCCATCCAATTGCTCTTTTCTTACCTCTGATAGAACTAGCTTTGTTCCAGCCTTTGGCAATTTGGAGGCAAGCGGGCCCCACTTCCTCCCCAAGGAGGCATGGGACCTACTTTGAGTGGAAAGGCCCCTCACGGAGCTGAACCCAGGAAGGCACCCAGTCATGTCTGACACATTCCTGCATCCTGCTTCTTCATGAGCAATACCGCTATAAGCTAGGCATGTCTTTCCAAGGCTCAGAAAGGACAGGGGAGATGCATGGTGCTGCCTCTGGAATTTCGGTCCTCTGAGCAGACCTGGAGGTCTCCCCTTGAAGGAGCTAACCAGTTTCTTCCAAATACAGGCTTGCAAACACACACTGGGTGGCTGCCTCTTCTTCCCTGAAGGACGATCACTTTCCCCGCATCCTGTGAACTCTGCATCCCAGCCTGCTGGAAAAGCGCTTCTTGGAGGTCATTTTTCAGGGACAATTTTCCCTGGAGCCCGGGGCCGTAGGGAGGGCCCCATGCTCGCTGGGAAAGGCAGAGTCACATCCACAGTCTGTTCTACCCCTTTTGCCCTGTAGGAGAGCTCTAGTGAGCCTAGGTCTCTCAGGAAAATTCTTGGCTCCTATGGGGACACACCCTGTGTGTTAACCTGCATATCGGACCTAGGGGCCACAGGGCGCCTGTTCCTCTCGGGGGGACCCTGAAGTGGTGCGGACCAGCAACAGCCTGAACATCCATCCGATTGCTCTTTTCTTCCTTCTGATAGAGCTAGCTTTGCTTCTCGCTTTGGCATTTCGGAAGCCAGGGGGAGCCCCACCGCTGTTGTCCTGGGGTCTATTGGAGGTACCGGGTCTATTGGACCCCAGCATGGCACCCGACCCCCTCAGACACACTCCCGCAGCCTCCTTCCCCATGGGCAGGACTGTTCTGACCTAGGAATGTGTTCCCAAGGCTCAGAAAATGCAGGGAGACACACGGCCCTGACTCTGGAACTGAGGCCGTTGGAGCAGGCCTGGAGGTCTGACGTCTGAGACGCCAAACACTTGCTGCAAGATACAGGTGTGAAAACACACTCTCTGGGGCTGCCTTTCCTTCCTCCAAGGAAGAGAGCTTTTCCAGTCTCCTCCGTGCTGAGTCATACAAGGCTGGAAAGGTCTGGCTTTGAGGGCATTTCTCAGCGGCAATGGCCCCTGAGGCCCTGCACCCAGGGAGGGATCCTACCCTCCCAGGGGAAGTCAAAGCAACCTCCAAACAGCTGTTCTCTCATGTTTCCTCTGCAGGAGGGAGCTAGTGAGCCCAGGTCTGTCTGGAACGTTCTTGGATCCTGCGGGGAAATCATCCTGGGAGCCCACCTGGATACCAGTCGTAGGGGCTAAAATTCGCATTTTCCTTCCTTGGAGCCTTAACGCAGTACAGCCTAGCAACTGCTTGAAAATCCATCCTGTTGCTGTTTTCTTCCCTCTGACAGAGCGAGCTTTGCTCCCCATTTGGGGATTTCAGAAGCAAGGTGGTGGCCTGCAACTCCTTGCCTGGGGTCCATTGGAGGTGCAAGGTGCCCTCGACCAGGTGACCCCAGCATGACACCTGGCCCCCTCAGACACACTCCCGCAGCCTGCTTCCCCATGGGCAGGACTGCTCTCACCTAGGAATGTGTTTGCAAGGCCAGGAAACTGCAGGGAGACACAAGGCCCTGATTCTGGCATTGAGTCTGTTGGAACAGGCCTGCAGGTCTTCTGTCTAACAAGCCAAACACTTGCTGCAAGATACAGGCCTGAAAACACACTCTTGGGCTGCCTTTCCTTCCTCCAAGGAAGAGAGTTTTCTCAGCCTCCTGTGGGCTGAGAGTCACACAGGGCTGAAAAGCACTTGCTGGGAGATTATTTTTCATTGGCCATGGCCCCTGAGGCCCTGTGCTCAGGGAGGGCTCCCTCCCTCCCAGGGAAAGTCAAAGGAAGCTCCAAACGGCTGTTCAATCATGTTTCTGAGAGAGTCATTGCCAAGGCAGGTTTCTAAGAAGTTCAAGGGTCCCCAAGGAGAGAGGGGTCTAGAATTCTCAAGGAGGAAGGAAGGACAAACTGTTTTTCCCTCTACATTCCTTAGGATTATATAACAATCATGCATCCTTCTTGAGGACGGTCTCTGGAAAAAACCTTCTGGCTAATCCTGTTATCTTAAAATGTCAATTATGGGAGTAGGTCTAGTGAGTCTTTACAACCTCCAGACATTCTTTTGTTCGTTGTCATAACTTATTGGAGAGTATATAACTCCATTACTAACACTAGCAAGGGGGTACGCTTTCTGCCCCTTGTGATGTCTCTGTCAGAAGCTTTCTCTATCTCCTTTCTCCTTTAATAAAACTCTATTGCACAAAAGCTCTGAGCAATCAAGCCTCGTCTTGGGCCCTGGATTGAATTCTTCTCCTCCATAAGCCAAGAATCCCAGCATCTTTTCGTGGTTCAGCAACAATATTTCATTTCCTCTGCAGGAGAGAGCTAGTGAGCTTAGGTCTGTCTGGAACATTCTTGAATCCTGTGGGGAAAATATCCTGTGCACACATCTGGATACTGGGCCTAGAGGCCAAAATTCGCATTTCTTTCCCGGGGAGCCCTAACGTGGTGTGACTTAGCAACTGCTTGAAAATCCATCCCATTGCTGTTTTCCTCCTTCTGACAGAGCTAGCTTTGTTCCCTGCTTTGGGATGTCTCAACCGAAGGGCCGGTCCATAGCTACTCGCCTGGGGCCCATTGGATGTGCAAGGTGCCCTCGACTAGGTGACCCTAGCATGGCACTCAGCCCGCTCAGACACACTCCCGAGGCTTCTTTCTCATGGGAAGCACTGCTCCAACCTAGGAATGTGTCTGCAATGCTTGGAAAGTGCAGTGAGACACACAGCCCTGACTCTGCAATTGAGGCCCTCAGAGCAAGCCTGCAGCTCTGATGTCTGAGAAGCAAAACACTTGCTGCAAAGAGAGGCCTGAAAACACACTCTCTGTGGATGACTTTCCTTCCTCTAAGGAAGATAGTTTTTCCCAGTCTCCTGCTTCCTGAATGTCACACAGCTGGAATGCGCTTGCTTGGAGGTCGTGATTCAGTGGCAATGACCCCTGAGGCCCTTTGCCCAGGGAGGGCTCCCACACTCACAGGCAAATCAAAGCAACTTCCAAGTGAGTCAGCTCTTCACATCAAGTGGCCAAAGTATTGGACTTTCAGGTTCAGTATTAGTCCTTCCAATGTATATTCAGACCTGATTTCCTTTAGGATGGAGTGGTTGCGTCTCCTTGTAGTCTAAGCGACCTACAAGCATCTTCTCCAACACCACAGTTCAAAAGCATCCAATTTTCAGCTGTCACTTTCTTTATAGTACATCTTTCATATCCATCCATGACATATGGAAAAACCATAGCCTTGACTGGATGGATCTTTGTTGGCAAAGCAACGTCTCGGCTTTTTAATATGCTGTCTAGTTTGGTCATCACTTTTCTTCCAAGTCATAAATACGTTTTAAGTTCATGGAGGCAGACATCACCTGCAGTGATTTCCAAGCCCCCAAAATAGTCTGCTGCTGTTTCCAATGTTTTCCCATCTATTTGCCATGAAGTGATGAGACTGGATGCAATGATTTTAGTTTTCTGAATGCTGAGCTTTAAGCTAACTTTTTCACTCTCCTCTTTCACTTTCATCAGGAGACTCTTTAGTTCTTCTTCACTTTCTGCCATAAGGGTGGTGTCATCTGCATATCTGAGATTCTTGATATTTCTCCCAGCAA
>NW_017193746.1:0-9663 GCF_001704415.2 Capra hircus
GCCCCGTTTCACCTCCTAGCTCGAGAGGAGGGATCCTTTCCCCTGCGAGGTCGGAAAGAATTCCCGGCGTTCCCGTCTCATCTCAAGAGGATGCGCTCTCCACAGGAAAGGCGATAGGAACTCCAGGTGTCGTGCCACCATTCCCAGAGTCCCCCAGATGTCTCAGTCCATTTCAGGGAAAGCTGTTTTCCTGGCACTGCCTCGACTTTCAAGCGGAGGATCGACTCACACTACGATGGTACGTGGGACAGCCCTGTGGGAAAGCTCGTGGGAAAGACTGCTGGAAAGCCTCGAGGGAAAGCCACAGATCCCTTGATCCACGCGAAGGGAAGCGTGACACTGCTGCCACACTCAGGAGGAAAGCGAAAGTACATGCCCCCCTCGAGACGAGGACTGACTCCCTGGGGAGACTCCAGAAGTACCCCAAAATCCATGTCAGCACAGGAGAGGAATCCTCGGGTTCCGGGACCGACTCCACACAAAGTCTTAGGACCATCATCGACAGTAGAGAAATCCCGACAGGCCCCGAGCAACTCTTATGGGGACAGGCCTTTCCTGAGGCCACCAGAGCGGGACCCTGAGGTCCTCGTCGTAATTCGAGAGCACCTGCCGCAATTCGAGAAAATCCAGGAGGTTCTCCCCTCCAGGCGAGATGAGGCCCATTTCCGCTGAGGCATCTCAAGGCTAATGACACCTAGCCTCTGGAACTTCCAAAGGGTCCTTCACACCCTTGCTGCAACTCAAGAAGTTCCCCGACATACCCGTCTCCACTCGAGAGGAAGCACGAAAGTCACGCCCACATCCAGAGAAGCCCCATTTCCGTCTCCTAGCTCGAGAGGAGGGATCCAATCGCTGGGTGTACGGGAAAGAATTACCGGCGTTCCTGTCGCATCTCAAGAGGAGGCGCTCTCCACAGGAAAGGCGAGACGAACTCCAGGGTCGTGCCACCATTCCCAGACTCCCCCAGATGTCTCATTTCATTCCAGGGAAAACTGATTTCCCTGCACTGCCTCAACTTTCAAGCCGAGGATCGACTCACGCCACGGTGGCTGTGGGACAGCCCTGTGCGAAAGCCTCAAGGGAAAGCCTCGAGGGAAAGCCACAGATCCCTTGATCCACGCGAAGGAAAGCTCGACACTGCTGCTACATTCGGGAGGAAAGCTCATGTGCTGGCCCCCACTCGAGACAAGGACTGACTCCCCTGGGGAGACTCCAGAAGTACCCCGAGATTCATGTCAGCACTGGAGAGGAATCCTCAGGTTCCGGCACGGACTCCACACAAGGACTTAGGCCCCAGCATCGACGGAAGAGGAATCCCGTGAGGCCCCCGAGCAACTCGCATGGGGACTGGCCTTTCCTGAGGAAACCAGATCGGGTCCCTAAAGTCCCCTTGGTAAGTCCAGAGCACCTGCCGCAACTGGAGAAAATCCAGGAGGTTTTCCCCTCAAGGGGAGATGAGGCCCATTTCCGCTGAGGTGTCTCGAGGCTAATCACAGCTAACTTCTGGACCTTCCAAAGGGTCATTCACACCCTTGCTGCAACTCAATAAGTTCCCCGACATACCCGTCTCCACTTGAGAGGAAGCACGAGAGTCCCGATCACATCCAGAGGAGCCCCGTTTCCGCCTCCTAGCTCTTGAGGAGGGAACCTTTCACTGCGTGTTCGGGAAAAAATTGCGGGCGTTCCCCTCGCATCTCAAGAGGAGGCGCTCTCTACAGGAAAGGCGAGAGGAACTCCAGGGTGGTGCCACGATTCCCAGAGTCCCCCAGATGTCTCAGTCAATTCCAGGGAAACCTGTTTTCCCTGCACTGCCTCGACTTTCAAGCCGAGGATAGACTCACACCACGGTGGCACGTGGGAGAGCCCTGTGGGAAAGTCTCGTGGGAAAGCCTCGAGGGAAAGCCACCGATCCCTTGATCCACGCGACGGGAGCATGACACTGCTGCTACAGCTAGGGAGGAAAGCGCAGGTACATGCCCCCACACGAGACGATGACTAACTTCCCTGGGGAGACTCCAGAAGTACCCCAAGATCCATGTCGGCACTGGAGAGGAATCCTCAGGTTCCGGCACCGACTCCACACAAGATCTTAGGCCCCGGCATCGAAGGGAGATGAATCCCGAGAGGCCCCCGAGCAACTCGCATGGGGACTGGCCTTTCCTGAGGCCACCAGAGCGTGTCCCTGAGGTCCCCGTCGTAAGTCGAGAGCACCTGCCGCAATTCGAGAAAATCCAGGAGGTTCTCCCCTCCAGGCGAGATGAGGCCCATTTCAGCTGAGAGGTCTCGAGGCTAATCACACCTTACCTCTTGAACTTCCTAAGGGTCCTTCACAACCTTGCTGCAACTCAAGTAGTTCCCGACGTACCCGTCTCCACTCGAGAGGAAGCACGAGAGTCCCGCCCACATGCAGAGGAGCCCCGTTTGCACCTCCTAGCTCGTGAGGAGGGATCCTTTCCCTGCGTGGTTGGGAAAGAATTCCCGGCGATCCCGGCGCATCTCATGAGGAAGCATTCTCCACAGGACAGGCGCGAGGAACTCCAGGGTCGTGCCACCACTCCCAGAGTCCCCCAGATGTCTCAGTCCATTCCAGGGAAACCTGTTTTCCCTGCAGTGCCTCGACTTTCTAGCGGAGGATCGACTCACACCACGGTGGCAAGTGGGACAGCCCTGTGGGAAAGCCTCGTGGGAAGGCCTAGTGGGAAAGCTCTAGGGAAAGCCACAGATCCCTTGATCCACGCGAAGGGAAGCGTGACACTGCTGCTACAGCTCGGCAGGAAAGCGCACGTGCATACCCCGACTCGAAACGAGGTCTGACTCCCCTGGCGAGACTCCAGAAGTACCCCAAGATCCATGTCAGCACTGGAGAGGAATCCTCAGGTTCTGGCACCGACTCCACACAAGGTATTAGGCCCCGGCATCGACGGAGAGGAATCCCGAGAGGCCCCAGAGCAACTCGCATGGGGATTGGCCATTCTTGGGGCTACCAGAGCGGGTCCCTGAGGTCCCCGTCGTAAGTCGAGAGCACCTGACGCAACTCGAGAAAATCCAGGAGGTTCTCCCTTCCAGGCGAGATGAGGCCCATTTCCGCTGAGGCGTCTGGAGGATAATCACACCTAACCTCTGGAACTTCCAAAGGGTCCTTCACACCCTTGCTGCAACTCAAGAAGTTCCCCGACATACCCGTCTCCACTCGAGAGGAAGCACGAAAGTCCCGCCCACATCCAGAAGAGCCCCATTTCCGCCTCCTAGCTCGAGAGGAGGGATCCTTTCCCTGCGTGGTCGAGAAAGAAATCCTGGCGTTCCCGTCGCATCTCAAGTGCAGGCACTATCCACAGGAAAGGCGAGAGGAACTCCAGGGTCGAGCCACCATTCCCAGAGTCCCCCAGATGTCTCAGTCCATTCCAGGGAAACCTGTTTTCCCTGCACTGCCTCGACTTTCAAGCCGAGGATCAACTCACACCATGGTGGCACGTGGGACAGCCCTGTGGGAAAGCCTCGTGGGAAGGCCTAGTGGGAAAGCTCTAGGGAAAGCCACAGATCCCTTGATCCACGCGAAGGGAAGCGTGACACTGCTGCAACAGCTCGGCTGGAAAGCGCACGTGCATGTCCCCCATCGAGACGAGGAATGACTCCCCTGGGGAGACTCCAGAAGTACCCCAAGATCCACGTCGGCACTGGAGAGGAATCATCAGGTTCCGACATCGACTCCACACAAGGTCTTAGGCACCGGCATCGACGGGAGAGGAATCCCGAGAGGCCCCCGAGCAACTCGCATGGGGACTGGCCTTTCCTGAGGCCACCAGAGCGGGTCCCTGAGGTCCCCGTCGTAAGTCGAGAGCACCTGCCGCAACTCGAGAAAATCCAGGAGGTTCTCCACTGCAGGCGAGATGAGGCCCATTTCCGCTGAGGCGTCTCGAGGCTAAACACACCTAACCTCTGGAACTTCCAAAGGGACCTTCACACCCTTGCTTCAACTCAAGAAGTTCCCCGACATACCAGTCTCCACTCGAGGTTAAGAACGAGAGTCCCGCCTACATCAGGAGGAGCCCCGTTTCCCCCTCCTAGCTTGAGAGGAGGGATCCTTTCCCTGCGTGGTCGGGAAAGATCTCCCCGAGTTCCCGTCGCATCTCAAGAGGAGGTGCTCTCCACAGGAAAGGTGAGAGGAACTCCAGGGTCGTGCCACCATTCCCAGAGTCCCCCAGATGTCTCAGTCCATTCCAGGGAAGCCTGTGTTCCCTGAACTGCCTCGACTTTCAAGCCGACGATCGACTCACACCACGGTGGCACGTGGAGCAGCCCTGAGGGAAAGCTTCGTGGGAAAGCCTCGTGGGAAAGCCTCGAGGGAAAGCCCCTGATCCCCTGATCTTCGCGAAGGGAAGCGTGACACTGCTGCTACAGCACGGGAGGAAAGCGCACGTGCATGCCCCCACTCGAGACGAGGACTGACTCCCCTGGGGAGACTCCAGAAGTACCCCAAGATGCATGTCAGCACTGGAGAGCAATACTCAGGATCCGACACCGACTCCACACAAGGTCTGAGGCCCTGGCATCGACGGGAAAGGAATCCCGAGAGGCCCCACAGCAACTCTCATGGGGACTGGCCTTTCTTGAGGCCACCAGAGCGGGTCCCTGAGGTCCCTGTCGTAAGTCGAGAGCACCTGCCGCAACTCGAGAAAATCCAGGAGGTTCTCCCCTCCAGCCGAGAGAGGCCCATTTCCGCTGAGGCGTCTCGAGGCTAATCACACCTAACCTCTCGAACTTCCAAAGGGTCCTTCACACCCTTGCTGCAACTCAAGAAGTTCCCCGACATACCCGTCTCCACTCGAGAGGAAGCACGAGAGTCCCGCCCACATCCAGAGGAGCCCCTTGTCGCCTCCTTGCTCGAGAGGAGGGATCCTTTCCCTGCCTGGTAGGGAAAGAATTCCTGGCGTTCCCGTCGCATCTCACGAAGAGGCGCTCTCCACAGGAAAGGCGAGAGGAACTCCAGGGTCGTGCCACCATTCCAAGATCCCCCAGATGTCTCATTCCATTCCAGGGAAACCTGTTTTCCCTGCACTGCCTCGACTTTCAAGCCGAGGATCGACTCACACCATGGTGGCACGTGGAGCAGCCCTGTGGGAAAGCCTCGTGGGAAAGCCTCGTTGGAAAGCCTCGAGGGAAAGCCCCTGATCCCTTGATCCTCGCGAATGGAAGCGTGACACTGCTGCTACAGCTCGGGAGGAAAGCGCACGTGCATGCCCCGACTCTAGACGAGGACTGACTCCCCTGGGGGACTCCAGAAGTACCCCAAGATCCATGTCAGTACTGGATAGAAATCCTCAGGTCCGGCACCGTCTCCACACAAGATCTTAGGCCATGGCATCGATGGGAGAGAAATCCCGAGAGGCCCCGAGCAATTCGCATGGGGACTGGCCTTTCCTGAGGCCACCAGAGCGGGTCCCTGAGGTCCCCGTCGTAAGTCGAGAGCACCTGCCGCAACTCGAGACAATCCAGGAGGTTCTCCCCTCCAGGCGAGATGAGGCCCATTTCCGCTGAGGCGTCTCGAGGCTAATCACACCTAACCTCTGGAACTTCCGAAGGGTCCTTCACACCCTTGCTGCAACTCAAGAAGTTCCCCGACATACCCGTCTCGACTCGAGAGGAAGCACGAGAGATCTGCCCACATCCAGAGGAGCCCCGTTTCCGTCTCATAGCTCGAGAGGAGGGATCCTTTCCCTTCGTGGTCGGGAAAGAATTCCCGGCGTTCCCGTCGCATCTCAAGAGGAGGCTCTCTCCATAGGAAAGGCGAGAGGAACTCCAGGGTCGGGCCACCATTCCCAGAGTCCCCCAGATGTCTGTCCATTCCAGGGAAACCTGTTTTCCCTGCACTGCCTCGACTTTCAAGCCGAGGATCGACTCACACCACGGTGGCACGTGGGACAGCCCTGTGGGAAAGCCTCGTGGGAAAGCCTAGTGGAAAGCCTTGAGGCAAAGCCACAGATCCCTTGATCCACCCGATGGGAAGCATGACTCTGCTGCTACAGCTTGGGAGGAAATCGCATGTCCCTGCCCCCACTCGAGACGAGGACTGACTCCCCAGGGGAGACTCCAGAAGTACCCCAAGATCCGTGTCAGCACTGGAGAGGAATCCTCAGGTGCGGGCACCGACTCCCAACAAGGTCTTAGGCACCAGCATCGACGGGAGAGGAATCCCGAGAGGCTCGCGAGCAACTGGCATGGGGACTGGCCTTTCCTGAGGCCACGAGAGCGGGTCCCTGAGGTCCCCGTCTGAAGTCGAGAGCACCTGCCGCAACTCGAGAAAATCCAGGAGGTTCGTCCCTCCAGGCGAGATGAGGCCCATTTCCGCTGAGGTGTCTCGAGGCTAATCACACCTAACCTCTGGAAATTCCAAAGGGTCCTTCACAATCTTGCTGCAACTCAAGAAGTTCCCCGACTTACCCGTCTCCACTCGAGAGGAAGCACGAGAGTCCCGCCCACATCCAGAAGAGACCCGTTTCTGCCTCCTAGCTCGAGAGGAGGGATCCTTTCTCTGCGTGTTCGGGGAAGAATTCCCGGCGTTCCCGTCGCATCACAAGAGGAGACGCTCTCCACAGGAAAGGCGAGAGGAACTCCAGGGTCGTGCCACCATTCCCAGAGTCCCCCAGATGTCTCAGTCCATTCCAGGGAAACCTGTTTTCCCTGCACTGCCTCGACTTTCAAGCCGAGGATCGACTCACACCACGGTGGCATCGTGGTACAGCCCTGTGAGAAAGCCTCGTGGGAAAGCCTCGTGGGAAAGCCTCAAGGGAAAGCCACAGATCTCTTGATCCACGCGAAGGGAAGCGTGACACTGCTGCTACAGCTCGGGAGGAAAGCGCACGGTGCATGCCCCCACTCGAGAGGAGGACTGACTCCACTGGGGAGACTCCAGAAGTACCCCCAAGATCCATGTCAGCACTGGAGAGGAATCCTCAGGTTCCGGCACCCGATTCCACACAAGGTCTTAGGCCCCGGCATCGACGGGAGAGGAATCCCGAGAGGCCCCCGAGCAACTCGCATGGGGACTGGCCTTTCCTGAGGCCACCAGAGCGGGTCCCTGAAGTCCCAGTCGTAAGTCGAGAGCACCTGCCGCAACTCGAGAAAATCCATTAGGTTCTCCCCTCCAGGCGAGATGAGGCCCTTTTCCGATGAGGCTCCTCAAGGCTAATCACAATTAAACGCTGGAATTTCCCACGGGTCCTTCACACCCTTGCTGCAACTCAAGAAGTTCCCCGTCATACCCGACTCCACTCGAGAAGAAGGACGAGAGTCCCGCCCACATGCAGAGGAGCCCCGTTTCCGCCTCATAGCTCTAGAGGAGGGATCCTTTCCTTGCGTGGTCTGGAAAGTATTCCCGGCGTTTCCGTCGCATCTCAAGAGGAGGCGCTCTCCACTTGAAACGGGAGAGGAACTCCAGGTTCGTGCCACCGTTCCCACACTCCCCCAGATGTCTCATTCCATTCCACAGAAACCATTTTTCCCTACACTGCCTCGACTTTCAAGCTGAGGATCGACTTACACCACGGTGGCATGTGGGACAGCCCTGTGGGAAAGCCTCGTGGGAAAGTCTCCTGAGAAAGCCTCGAGAGAAAGCCACAGATCCCATGATCCACGCGAAGGGAAGCTTGACACTGCTGCTACAGCTCGGGTGGAAAACCCACGTGCATAACTCCACTCGCGACGAGGAATGACTCCCCTGGGAGACTCCAGAAGTACCCAAGATCCATGTCAGCACTGGAGAGGAATCCTCAGGATCCGACACAGACTCCACACAAGGTCCCAGGGCCCGGCATTGACGGGAGAGGAATCCCGAGAGGCCCCCGAGCAGCTGCATGGGGACTGGCCTTTCCTGAGGCCACCAGAGCGGGTCCCTGAGGTCCCAGTCGTAAGTCGAGAGCACCTGCCGCAACTCGAGAAAATCCAGGAGGTTCTCCCCTCCAGGCGAGATGAGGCCCATTTCTGCTGAGGCGTCTCGAGGCTAATCACACCTAACCTCTCGAACTTCCAAAGGGTCCTTCACACCCTTGCTGCAACTCAAGAAGTTCCTCGACATACCCGTCTCCACTCGAGAGGAAGCACGAGAGTCCCCGCCCAAATCCAGAGCAGCCCCGTTTCCGCCTCATACCTCGAGCGGAGGGATCCTTTCCCTGCGTGGTCGGGAAAGAATTCCCGGTGTTCCCGTCGCATCTCAAGAGGAGGCGCTCTCCACCGGAAAGGCGAGAGGAACTCCAGGGTCGTGCCACCATTGCCAGAGTCCCCCAGATGTCTCAGTCCATTCCAGAGAACCTGTTTTCCCTGCACTGCGTCGACTTTCAAGCCGAGGATCGACTCACACCACGGTGGCACGTGGGACAGCCCTGTGGAAAGCCTCGTGGAAAAGCCTCTTGGGAAAGCGTCGAGGGAAAGCCACAGATCCGTTGATCCACGCGAAGGGAAGCGTGACACTGCTGCTACAGCTCGGGAGGAAAGCGCACGTGCATGCCCCCACTCGAGTAGAGGACTGACTGCCCTGGGGAGACTCCAGAAGTACCCCAAGATCTATGTCAGCACTGGAGAGGAATCATCAGGTTACAGCACCGACTCCCACAAGAACTTAGGCTCCGGCATCAACGGGAGAGGAATCCGAGAGGCCCCCAAGCTACTCACATGGGGACTGGCCTTTCCTGAGGCCACCAGAAAGGGTCCTGAGGTCCCCATCGTAAGTCGAGAGCACCTGCCACAACTCGAGAAAATCCAGGAGGTTCTCCATCCAGGCGAGATGAGGCCCATTTCCGCTGAGGCGTCTGGAGTCTAATCACTTCTAATATCTGGAACTTCCAAATGGTCATTCACACCATTGCTGCAACTCAAGAAGTTCCCGACATACCGTCTCCACTTGAGACGAAGCACGAGAGTCCGCCCACATCCAGAGGAGCCCGTTTCCGCCTCCTACCTCGAGAGGAGGTATCCTTTCCCTGCGTGGTCGGGAAAGAATTCCCGGCATTTCCGTCGCATCTCAAGAGGAGGCGCTCTCCCACCAGAAAGGCGAGACGAACTCCAGGGTCGTGCTAACCATTCCCAGAGTCCCCCAGATGCCTCAGTCCATTCCAGGGAAACCTTTTACCCTGTATGCCTCGACTTTCAAGCCGAGTATCGACTCACACCACGGTGGCACGTGGGACAGCCCTGTGGGAAAGCCTCGTGGGAAAGCCTCGTGGGAAAGCCTGCGGGGAAAGCCTCGAGGGAAAGCCCCTGATCTCTTGATCGCTCGCGAGGGGAAGGGAGACACTGCTGCTACATCTCGGGAGGAAAGCGCACGTGCATGCCCCCACTCGAGACGCGTACTGACTCGCCCTGGGGAGACTCCAGAAGTACCCAAGATCCATGTCAGCAAATGGAGAGGAATCCTCAGGTTCGGCACCGACTCCACACAAGGTCTTAGGCCCGGCATCGACGGGAGAGGAATCCGAGAGGTCCCCGAGCCCCCTTGCATGGGGAACTAGGCTTTAGCGAGGCCACCAGAGGCGGGTCCAGGGGTCCTCCGTCCGTAACGAGAGCACATGCCGCAAACTCGAGAAAACCAGGACGTTCTCCCCCTCCAGGGCATATGCAGGCCATTTCCGCGAGCGCATCCTGTAGTTGTGGTTCTATTGTCTTATCACCCAC
>NW_017193747.1:0-9663 GCF_001704415.2 Capra hircus
TGTAAGATATACATCGGGCTGACGGCAGAAAAGGAGAGATGACCTCAAACGGAAGTAGGTTACCTTTATTCAGGCAAGGAGGGGTGGCAGTTGGCCTAACGACCAGGCTGAGCATGAGAGGGATCAGGGAGGCTTCATATTTTTTTTCTTTATTTTTTTTTTAATTTTTATTTTTACTTTATTTTACTTTTACAATACTGTTTTGGTTTTGCATACATTGACATGAATCCACCACGGTGTACATGCGTTCCAAACATGAACCCCCTCCCACCTCCCTCCCCATAACATCTCTCTGGGTCATCCTCGTGCACCAGCCCCAAGCATGCTGTATCCTGCGTCGGACATAGACTGGCGATTCGATTCTTACATGATAATATACATGTTACGATGCCATTCTCCCAAAATCATCCCACCCTCTCCCTCTCCCTCTGAGTCCAAAAGTCCGTTATACACATCTGTGTCTTTTTTGCTGTCTTGCATACAGGGTCGTCATTGCCATCTTCCTATATTCCATATTATATGTGTTAGTATACTGTATTGGTGTTTTTCTTTCTGGCTTTACTTCACTCTGTATAATCGGCTCCAGTTTCATCCATCTCATCAGAACTGATTCAAATGAATTCTTTTTCACGGACTGAGTAATACTCCATTGTGTATATGTACCACAGCTTTCTTATCCGTTCATCTGCTGATGGACATGTAGGTTGTTTCCATGTCCTGGCTATTATAAACAGTGCTGCGATGAACATTGGGGTACATGTGTCTCTTTCAATTCTGGTTTCCAGGGTGTGTATGCCCAGCAAGTGGGATTGCTGGGTCATAAGGTAGTTCTATTTGCGATTTTTAAAGGAATCTCCACACTGTTCTCCATAGTGGCTGTACTAGTTTGCATTCCCACCAATAGTGTAGAAGGGTTCCCTTTTCTCTGCACCCTTTCCAGCATTTATTGCTTGCAGATTTTTGGATCGCAGACATTCTGACTGGTGTGAAGTAGTACCTCATTGTGGGTTTGATTTGCATTTCTCTAATAATGAGTGATGTTGAGCATCTTTTCATGTGTTTGTTAGCCATCTGTATGTCTTCTTTGGAGAAATGTCTATTTAGTTCTTTGGCCCATTTTTTGATTGGGTAGTTTATTTTTCTGGAAATTGAGCTTGCCAGAGGTTGCTTGTATATTTTTGAGATTAGTTGTTTGTCAGTTGCTTCATTTGCTATTATTTTCTCCCATTCAGAAGGCTGTCCATTTCACCTTACTTATATTTTCCTTTGTTGTGCAAAAGCTTTTATTTTAATTAGATCCCATTTGTTTATTTTTGCTTTTATTTCCAGAATTCTGGGAGGTGGATCATAGAGGATCCTGCTGTGATTTATGTCGGAGAGTGTTTTGCCTATGTTCTCCTCTAGGAGTTTGATAGTTTCTGGTCATACATTTAGATCTTTAATCCATTTTGAGTTTATTTTTGTGTGCGGTGTTAGAAAGTGATCTAGTTTCATTCTTTTACAAGTGGTTGACCAGTTTTCCCAGCACCACTTGTTAAAGAGATTGTCTTTACTCCATTGTATATTCTTGCCTCCTTTGTCAAAGATAAGGTGTCCATATGTGTGTGGATTTATCTCTGGGCTTTCTATTTTGTTCCATTGATATATATGTCTGTCTTTCTGCCAGTACCATACTGTTTTGATGACTGTGGCTTTGTAGTAGAGCCTGAAGTCCGGCAAGTTGATTCCTCCAGTTCCATTCTTATTTCTCAAGATTACTTTTGGCAATTCGAGGTTTTTTGTATTTCCATACAAATCTTGAAATTATTTGTTCTAATTCTGTGAAAAATGTTGCTGGTAGCTTGATAGGGATTGCATTGAATTTGTAAATTGCTTTGGGTAGTATACTCATTTTCACTATATTGATTCTTCCGATCCATGAACATGGTATATTTCTCCATCTATTAGTGTCCTCTTTGATTTCTTTCATCAGTGTTTCATAGTTTTCTATATATAGGTCTTTAGTTTCTTTAGGTAGATATATTCCTAAGTATTTTATTCTTTTCGTTGCAATGGTGTTTCCTTAATTTCTTTTTCTACTTTCTCATTATTAGTGTATAGGAATGCAAGGGATTTCTGGTGTGTTGATTTTATATCCTGCAACTTTACTATATTCGTTGATGAGCTCTAGTAATTTTCTGGTGGAGTCTTTAGGGTTTTCTATGTAGAGGATCATGTCATCTGCAAACAGTGAGAGTCTTACTTCTTCTTTTCCAATTTGGATTCCTTTTATTTCTTTTTCTGCTCTGATTGCTGTGGCCAAAACTTCCAGAACTATGTTGAATAGTAGCGGTGAAAGTGGACACCCTTGTCTTGTTCCTGACTTTAGGGGAAATCCTTTCAATTTTTCACCATTGAGGATAGTGTTTGCTGTGGGTTTGTCATATATAGCTTTTATTATGTTGAGGTATGTTCCTTCTATTCCTGCTTTCTGGAGAGTTTTTATCATAAATGGATGTTGAATTTTGTCAAAGGCCTTCTCTGCATCTATTGAGATAATCATATGGTTTTTATTTTTCAATTTGTTAATGTGGTGAATTACATTGATTGATTTATGGATATTGAAGAATCCTTGCATCCTTGGGATAAAGCCCACTTGGTCATGGTGTATGATCTTTTTAATGTGTTGTTGGATTCTGATTGCTAGAATTTTGTTGAGGATTTTTGCATCTATGTTCGTCAGTGATATTGGCCTGTAGTTTTCTTTTTTTGTGGCATCTTTGTCAGGCTTTGGTATTAGGGTGATGGTGGCCTCATAGAATGAGTTTGGAAGTTTACCTTCCTCTGCAATTTTCTGGAAGAGTTTGAGGAGGATAGGTGTTAGCTCTTCTCGAAATTTTTGGTAGAATTCAGCTGTGAAGCCGTCTGGACCTGGGCTTTTGTTTGCCGGAAGATTTCTGATTACAGTTTCAATTTCCGTGCTTGTGATGGGTCTGTTAAGATTTTCTATTTCTTCCTGGTTCAGTTTTGGAAAATTGTCCTTTTCTAAGAATTTGTCCATTTCTTCCACGTTGTCCATTTTATTGGCATATAACTGCTGATAGTAGTCTCTTATGATCCTTTGTATTTCTGTGTTGTCTGTTGTGATCTCTCCATTTTCATTTCTAATTTTATTGATTTGATTTTTCTCTCTTTGCTTCTTGATGAGTCTGGCTAATGGTTTGTCAATTTTATTTATCCTTTCAAAGAAACCAGCTTTTGGCTTTGTTGATATTTGCTATGGTCTCTTTTGTTTCTTTTGCATTTATTTCTGCCCCTAATTCTTAAGATTTATTTCCTTCTACTAACTCTGGGGTTCTCCAATTCTTCCTCTTCTAGTTGCTTTAGGTGTAGAGTTAGGTTATTTATTTGACTTCTTTCTTGTTTCTTGAGGTATGCCTGTAGTGCTATGAACTTTCCTCTTAGCACTGCTTTTATAGTGTCCCACAGGTTTTGGGTTGTTGTGTTTTCATTTTCATTAGTTTCTATGCATATTTGATTTCTTTTTGATTTCTTCTGTGATTTGTTGGTTATTCAGAAGTGTGTTGTTCAACCTCCACATGTTGGAATTTTTAATAGTTTTTCTCCTGTAATTGAGATCTAATCTTAATGCATTATGGTCAGAAAAGATGCTTGGAATGATTTCGATTTTTTTGAATTTATCAAGTTTAGACTTATGGCCCAGGATGTGATCTATCTTGGAGAAGGTTCCATGAGCACTTGAAAAACAGATGAAATTCATTGGTTTGGGTGAAATGTCCTATAGATATCAATTAGGTCTAACTGATCTAATGTATCATTTAAAGTTTGCGTTTCTTTGTTGATTTTCTGTTTAGTTGATCTGTCCATAGGTGTGAGTGGGGTATTAAAGTCTCCCACTGTTATTGTGTTATTGTTGATTTCCCCTTTCATACTTGTTAGCATTTGTCTTACATATTGCGGTGCTCTTATATTGGGGTGCATATATATTTATAATTGTTATATCTTCTTCTTGGATTGTTCCTTTGATCATTATGTAGTGGCCTTCTTTGTCTCTTTTCACAGCCTTTGTTTTAAAGTCTATTTTATCGGATATGAGTATTGCCACTCCTGCTTTCTTTTGGTCTCTATTTGCGTGGTATATCTTTTTCCAGCCCTTCACTTTCAGTCTGTATGTGTCCCTTGTTTTGAGGTGGGTCTCTTGTAAGCAGCATATAGAGGGGTCTTGTTTTTGTATCCATTCGGCCAGTCTTTGCCTTTTGGTTGGGGCATTCAACCCATTTACGTTTAAGGTAGTTATTGATAAGTATGATCCCGTTGCCATTTACTTTATTGTTTTGGGTTCAGGTTTATACACCCTTTTTGTGTTTCCTGTCTAGAGAATATCCTTTAGAATTTGTTGGAGAGCTGGTTTGGTGGTGCTGAATTCTCTCAGCTTTTGCTTGTCTGTAAAGCTTTTGATTTCTCCTTTGTATTTGAATGAGATCCTTGCTGGGTACAGTAATCTGGGCTGTAGGTTGTATTCTTTCATCACTTTAAGTATGTCTTGCCATTCCCTCCTGGCCTGAAGAGTTTCTATTGAAAGATCAGCTGTTATCCTTATGGGAATCCCCTTGTGTGTTATTAGTTGTTTTTCCCTTGCTGCTTTTAATATTTGTTCTTTGTGTTTGATCTTTGTTCATTTGATTAATATGTGTCTTGGGGTGTTCTGCTTTGGGTTTATCCTATTTGGAACTCTCTGTGTTTCTTGGACTTGGGTGATTATTTCCTTCCCCATTTTAGGGAAGTTTTCAGCTATTATCTCCTCAAGGATTTTCTCATGGTCTTTCTTTTTGTCTTCTTCTTCTGGGACTCCTATAATTCGAATGTTGGAGCGTTTCATATTGTCCTGGAGGTCTCTGAGATTGTCCTCATTTCTTTTAACTCGTTTTTCTTGTTTCCTCTCTGATTCATTTATTTCTACCATTCTATCTTCTATTTCACTAATCCTATCTTCTGCCTCCGTTATTCTACTATTTGTTGCCTGCAGAGTGTTTCTGATCTCATTTACTTTGTTATTCATTATATATTGACTCTTTTTTATTTCTTCTAGGTCCTTGTTAAACCTTTCTTGCATCTTCTCAATCCTTGTCTCTAGGCTATTTATCTGTGATTCCATTTTGATTTCAAGATTTTGGATCATTTTCACTATCAAAATTCAGAATTCTTTCTCAGGTAGATTCCCTACTTCTTCTCTTTTTTGTTTAGGTGGGCAACTCTCCTGTTCCTTTACCTGCTGAGTATTCCTCTGTCTCTTCATCTTGGTTATATTCCTGCGTTTGGGTGGCCTTTTTATATTCTGGTAATTTGTGGAGTTCTCTTTATTATGGAGCTTCCTCACTGTGGGTGGGATCTATCAGGGCTTGTCAAGGTTTCCTGGTTAGGGAGGCTTGTGTTGGAGTTCTGGTGGGTGGAGCGGGGTTACTTCTCTCTGGAGTGCAGTGGAGTGACCAGTAATGGGTTATGAGACGTCAAAGGTTTTGGAATAACTTTGAGCTGCCTGTATATTGAAGCTCAGGGGAGTGTTCCTGTGTTGCTGGAGAATTTGCATGGTATGTCTTGTTCTGGAACTTGTTGGCCCTTGGGTGGAGCTTGGTTTCAGTGTAGGTATGGAGGCATTTGACGAGCTCCTATTGCTTAATGTTCCCTGAAATCAAGAGTTCTCTAATGTTTTCAGGCTTTGGACTTAAGCCTCCTGCTTCTGGTTTTCAGTTTTATTTTTACCGTAGCCTCTAGACTTCTCCATCTATACAGCACCAATGATAAAACATCTAGGTTAAGGATGAAAAGTTTCTCCACATTGTGGGACACTCAGAGAGGTTCACTGTTTTTGAAGACAATGGTCTGCTTTTCTGGTTGCCTGATGTCCTCTGCCAGCCTACAGAAGTTGTTTTGTGGTGTTTACTCAGCGTTGAAATGTTCCTTTGAGGAATTTGTGAGGGAGAAAGTGGTCTTCCCATCCTATTCCTCCGCCATCTTTCGGAGGCTTCCTATTTAAAGGGAGGTTTGTGGATGCGATAAGGGAAACATTAGTCAGGCGGAATGTTTTGGGTATTCTTTAGTTGAGATGGCATTTGCAGTTTGGCAGGGGTGATAAATCCTCTGGACAAGGAATGATAAGTCCCAGGTAGATGCAACAAGCCTGGAGCATCAGGGCGGGACCTAAAGTTTGGTTTTGTTTTCCAAAGTTAGATGATTCAGCAAGGGCCTTTGAGACTGCTGTTTCCTTTTCTAGGCCCAAAGACTCTTTCACTCATCAGAAGCAACACTCACCACTGCCCCTCCCTGATCAGGCCCAAGCAAACCAGCTGCCCTCACCTGAAAGAGTGTTAGTCTCTTAATCATGTCCCTGCGACCCCATGGACTGTAGCTCACCAGGCTCCTTTGTCCGTGGGATTTTCCAGGTAAGAATACTGGAGTGGGTTGTCCTTTCCTTCTCCAGGGGATCTTCTCAATTCAGAGATTGAACCCAGGTCTCCTACATTACAGGTGTATTCTTTACCATCTGAGCCACCAGGGACATGCATAAGAAACTGCTACCTCCCCAAACTGGGGTCAGAAGGCTGGGCGTGTGGTTCAGGCTCTACAGGCAGTTCACATCCTCCTAGTATCTCCTCTTGTCTGCCTAAGAAGCTCTTACATCTCAGGACTCCTCTAACCTATACCATCTTTTGGTGGGAGCTAGTGCTCAGCAGTTAATATTTTCAGCCCAGAGAGACACAGCCTGTGCTTTAGACCATGGGGAACCCTCCCAGCTAGCCCCAGTCCATCCAAATCTCTCCTGTTCCTCAGATCCCATGGTCAACAGACAGTCCCCGAGTCTGTTCAGCAGCCAAGCTCCCACAGTGTCCAGAGCTGAGGCTCCTCCCGCCCCGTGTCCCTCGGCCCTGCACGATGAGCCCGCACTCCTGGGAGTGGAGGGGCCCCTGTGCACTTCTTCCGGGGCTGCTGCTGGGCCTTCCTTCTCCTCCAACCAGAGCAGGGAGCTGGGCTCTTCCATGCCCATGAGTAGGGGGAGGAGGGAACGAGCTGTCAGTCCTCCGTCTCCTGCGGGCCGCGGCCCTGTGGGAGGAGGCACTGGGGGCTGAGAGCGAGCTTGGCCTGTTCAGTGGTCAGGACTCAGGGCACATTCGGGGGAGGCGGAACCTGCTGGGGAATGGTGATAATGTTGATGGTGACAAGCTATTTCCATCTCTGTACGAGCTGGTCCAGTTCACCAAATTCTCTCAAAACTAACACCCGTATATAAACATTCTTCCTCTGGCAACAGAGGGATGGGCTCAATGTTTTCCAGGAAACTCCTCACTAACCTCTGGGAAACATTCTGAGAGAGTCTCTGATGATGCAACGAGCATCAGCTTTGGTTAGGAATCGACAAGGACTCACTGTTCGGCACATGGATGTCCATGCTATGTATCAGCCTCGATGGGAGGGGAGTTTGGGGGAGAAAGGACACGTGTGTGTTTGGCTGAACCGTTCCCCTTGGTGTTCACTTGAAACTGTCACAACACTGTTAGTTAACGGGCTATACCCTAAATACAAAGTAAAAGTTAAGAAAGAAAACAACATGTGACCAAACACTAAAAGAAGACACTGGATGATTTGAACGTTGGCTTCAAAGTGCATTTTGGTAATACAAAAAAAACAGAGTGTTTTAGAATCCTACTTTATGATTTAGAATCAATGATACTTAGGTGACTGATCAATTGTCTAATACAGGCACTGGCAAAAATACAAGCTAAAGGCAAACCAGTTTAATATCATAAATGTCACCCTACAGTCTGAAGCCAGGGCACATCTGTCTGTTCATCTGTCTCCCTCCCTCCAACTCCCTCTCTCTATGGTGTTAAGATTTGTGTCACCAGTGAGCTGGCTCCCGCTCTCCTGCAACACACACCCTTCATTCTGTGGGAGAAGTGATGACACGCGTGTGCACTAGTGTCAGGGAGGAGGTGACGCTCGGTGACAGAAGGAAGGAGACTGGCACGGGGCTTGGCCCAGCCTCGGCCTGGGGGCTTTGCCCGGACCCCCGCTCCCTGGTCCACTGCTGACCATAGCAGGGGCCGGAGAGGCCCATGAGGAGCCCTGGCCAAGAACCTTCATGCACGGCTCGCCATTTACATCGAGAGCATGGAGTTTTTGCAAAGATCTTCAAATTTCTGGGTTTTTTTTCTGAATTTTTTAGTCTTCATTAGTCTTCTCACCCGCGGTGTCGTTAACTAAATCAGCCTACATAATATTAACATTAACATATATCACTGATATATAAAATTATATTAAAATAATAGTACATAACATTTAATTTATTTACATTATATATGCATATATTTATGTGGCATTATGTTATATTAACTTAAATCAATAAATATAAGTTAACTAGCATAGCAGTATGAGTATATGTTACTCCTCAGAGGCAGCTTTGCCTTTTATGCAGTCAACCTGCTGAGCATATTTTGTGTGCCAGAAAAAAATGAACAGTGAGGCCAGAGTGAAAAGTGAGGGAAAGGCAGGCAGAGAAGACCCAACCTGAAATTACAGGGGAGGCGTAAACTGAATTACTCAAGCGAAACAAGAAGTGTGTTCCTGAGACCAGCCTGAAGCGCACAGTCTTAGTGAGGGGAGCGGATGCGACCCGCACCGGCCACCGGCACCTTCAGGGGGCGAGCGGAGGGAGCCTCTTCCGGGGGTCTCTCCTCCGGGGGTGTCTCTCCTGGGATGGGCGAGCGAGGGAGCCGCCTCCGGGCTCCCCCCCCCCGCCGCCTCCCCAGGCTCTGCTGCGACCTTCGTGCTTTGCCGCCCAGAGGCCCCTTTCCTGCCCTCCGCTGTTCTCCTCCTACCCTCTCTCTTTCCTGGATTCTCTCGGCTGCTACCAGCCAGGCTGGAGACTCAGGCATCACAAGGCCTTCCCTCCAGACAGTGAGCTGTCCTCACCCCGCCCTCACCCCCTCCTCCTTGAGAGCTGGGTTGACGGGGTGCCTGGGGTTCATTACTGAGAGTTTCCTTCCTCGCAGTTTCCTCCATTCCTGATGGTGGGATGCGCAGGGCAACTGAAACCTGAATTTCCCTCCCTGAATGTGGTGCTACATGAACCTAGTTTGCTTATAGCAGAGTCATGTTGTTCTAAAGAAAGAGTTTTATATTCCTATTAAAACCACTGGAAACCCCCAAACAGGAAACGGTGACACCTCAGAGTCATACTGTTACGTGACAAAAGCAAGGTGTAAAGCAACACACGTTACTTGTCTAACTGAACTAAAAGTGAACCTATATTATCTGCGTGTCAATAAATACACATTTGAAAATGTTTTTTAAAAAGCTGGAGGAATATATACAAATGAACCACAGACACTTTTGTCAGGATGAAAGAGAAAATTCTACTTTTAATCTAAAATTATCCAGTTTTTTAGTGTACTTTTTAACTCAGGAGGAACTTAAAACAAGAGAGTATATTGTTTGTATTTTAAATAACACAACATATTGTACAGAACCAGCTTATCATAAAATCTGAACCAATGTATTTCAGAGTCAAACAAGTGATGAGCTGCGCAGAAGAGAGTGAGCCTCTGCTGAAGGGTCAGAGACAGAATGAGCACAGGAGCAGCGTGCGCAGTGAAACGCTGGCTGCAC
>NW_017193748.1:0-9663 GCF_001704415.2 Capra hircus
TTTGAGGCCAAGCCAAGCAGACCAAGGCAAGGGCAACGCAACGGCCTAAGCGCCAAGGCCAAGGCCCAGGCCAAGCAAAGCCAAGGCCACCAAAGCGAAGCCCAAACCCCGTAACGCCTGACAAAAGCAGAAGCCACTAGGCCCCTGTGCAGAGGAAGCCACTGAAGGCAGCAAGGCCACAGAGTTCCCCGACTCCCATTCCCACATGAAGAATGTGAGGATAAAGGGCCTCATCCCAGCAAAGCACCCGCTCCCACCACCCCAACCCCGGCCCCCGCCCCCCGCAGCACGCCCCCTGAAACAACACTGTCTTCCCAGAAAAGAGAACGGAGAAGCCATGTGTGTGCCAAAGGAGCAAGATGAACGAACGATGCCACGCCCTCCGAATTTGGGCACACCTGATGCCTCGGAACCCCGGGCCTGGCCGATGGGTCCCAGCCGTTCTCGGGTGGGAGGGGGGTCAACACATTGGCCCGAGAGCCCTTGCCCAGGCCACCCGCAAATCCCCTGAGATGTGATCCGACCACAGGGACCGAGGGCAAACGTACAGCTTGAGGTGCTGGAGGAGCTGGATGAAAGCCATGGTGGGAGAGGCACACGGGCACGCTGCAGACTGCTGGCCGAGTGTGCGGGGACCCAGCAGCTCAGGACTCTGGAGAACGGGAGGCGTCTCCGCCACCAATTGACGTCAATAGGGTTTGGGTGGGTAGATGGAGGGGGCCGCCCTGGCCTCTTTCCAAGCAGAGACCCTGGACGGAGTCCCCGTGGAGCGAGTGGGCTTTCCCGGGCACGGCTGTGCCCTGGGACCGCCAAGATCCCCGTTGGGGTGGCGGGCAGTTCGGGGGCTTTGGTTTGTAGCCCTCCCTCGCAGCGGGGGGTGGGTTCAACCCGAGTGGATCAATCAGGGGCCCTCAGCCAGTGCCAAGGGAACTCACCGCCCAGGAAACGCCCCTAGGTCCCTTTGAATTGGCCACCAACGCCCCCTTTCCCAGCCTGCCTTGCTCTGGGATTTCCCGCCTTTTCACATTCCACAGGTCCTGGGCCTCGACTGTCCCCCGCTGGCTCCTCCGAGGCATTCCGGGACACCAGACGCTCTCTCCAGCGCTTCCACCTAGATGCCTCGCTGTCCTCGCCTCCGTTTCCCCCATGCCCCCTCCCCAACTCCTCCATGGGCTCTTGGCATCCTTTCCCTTACAGCAGTCCCAGAGTGCCACCGCCGAGGGCTTTGAGTTGCCTGGAGCCCAAGGCTCCGGCCAGAGACCTGAGGGGCCAGCGTCTGGACTGGCAGCTAATGCCATTTGGGGCTTTTCTCACGTGGAGCCTGAGGCCCGCACCTCCGCGGGCAAGCCCCCAGCGCGAGTGCCCTGGAGACACCCGCCCAAGGGGACAGTGTATCCCCTACTGTGGGGAAGGAGGTTCCTGTTTTCCCTGCACTGGTTCGACTTTCACGCTGAGGATCGACTCACACCATGGTGGCAAGTGGAATAGCCCTGTGGGAAAGCCTCATAGGAAAGACTCCAGGGAAAGCCACAGATTCCTTGATCCACGAGAAGGGAAGCGTGACACTGGCTGCTAACGCTCGGGAGGAAAGCGCACGTGCATGACCCCACTCGAGCCGAGGACTGACGCAAGCTTGGGAGACTCCAGAAGTACTCCAAGATCCATGTCAGCACTGGAGAGGAATCCTCAGGTTCCGGTCCCGACTCCACACAAGGTCTTAGGCCCCGGCATCGACGGGAGAGGAATCCTGAGAGGCCCCTAGTACCTCGCATGGGGACTGGCCTTTCCTGAGGTCACCAGAGCGGGTCCCTGAGGTCTCCGTCGTAACTCGAGAGCACCTGCCGCAACTCGAGAAAATCCAGGAGGTTCTCCCCTGCAGGCTAGATGAGGCCCGTTTCCACTGAGGTGTCTCGAGGCTAATCACACGGTGAACTCTGGAACTTCTAAAGAGTCTTTCACAGTCATGCTGCAACTCAAGAAGTTCCCCGACATACCCGTCTCCACTCAAGAGGAAGGCACGAGGGTCCCGGCCACATCCAGAGGAGCTCCGTTTCCGGCTCATAGCTCGAGATGAGGGATCCTTTCCCTACTTGGTCGGGAAAGAATTCCCGGCATTCCCATCGCATCTCAAGAGGAGGCGCTCTCCAAAGGAAAGGGGAGAGAACTGCAGGGTCGTGCCACCATTCCAAGACTCCCCCAGATGTCTCAGTCCATTCCATAGGAACCTGTTTTCCCTGCATTGCCTCGGCTTTCACGCCGAGGATCGACTCACACCACCGAGACACGTGGGACAGCCCTGTGGAGAGCCTCGTGGGAAAGACTCAAGGGAAAGTCACAGATCCCTTGGTCCACGCAAGCAGAAGCGTGACACTGCTGCTACAGCATGGGAGGAAAAGGGCACGCTCATGCCCCACTCGAGACGAGGCCTGAATCCCCTGGGGAGACTCCAGAGGTAGCCCAAGATCCATGTCAGCACTGGAAAGGAATCCTCAGGTTCCGGTACCGACTGCACACAAGGTCTTAGGCCCCGACATCGACAGGAGAGGAATCCCGAGAAGCCCCCGAGCAACTCGCATGGGGACTGGCCTTTCCTCAGGCCACCAAAGCGGGTCCTTGAGGTCCAGGTCGTAAGTCGAGAGCACCTGCCGCAACTCGAGAATATCCAGGAGGTTCTCCCCTCCAGGTGAGCTGAGGCCCATTTCCGCTAAGGCGCCACGAGGCTAATCACACCTAAACTTTCGAACTTCCAAAGAGTCCTTCACACCCTTGCTTCAACTCAAGAAGTTCCCCGACATACCCGTCTCAACTTAAGAGGAAGCACAAGAATCCCGCCCATATCCAGTGGAGCCCCTTTTCTGCCTCATAGCTCGAGAGGAGGGATCCTTTCAGTGCATGGTCGGGAAAGAATTCCTTGCATTCCCATCGCATCTCAAGAGGAGGCGCTCTCCACAGGAAGGCGAGAGGAACTCCAGGGTCGTGCCACCATTCACAGAGTCCCCCATATGTCTCAGTCCATTCCAGGGAAACCTGTTTTCCTGGCACTGCCCTCCACTTTCAAGCGAGGATCGACTCACACCACGGTTGAACGAGGGAAGCCCTGTGGGAAAGCCTCGTGGAAAGCCTCGTGGGAAACGCTCGAGGGAAAGCCACTGATCCCTTGATCCACACGAAGGGAAGCGTGACACTGCTGCTACAGCTCTGGAGGAAAGCACACGTGCAAGCCCCCACTCGAGACGAGGACTGACTCCCCTGGGGAGACTCCAGAAGTACCCCAAGATCCATGTCAGCACTGGAGAGGAATCCTCAGGTTCCGGCACCGACACGACACAAGGTCTTAGGGCCCGGCATCGATGGGAGAGGAATTCCGAAAGGCCTCTGAGCAACTCCCATGGGTACTGGCCTTTCCTGAGGCCACCAGAGCGGGTCCCTGAGGTCCCCGTCCTAAGTCGAGAGCACCTGCCGCAACTCGAGAAAATCCAGGAGGTTCTCCCTCCAGGCGAGATGAGGCCCTTTTCCACTGAGATGTCTCGAGTCTAATCACACCTAAACTCTGGAACTTCGAAAGGGTCCTTCACACCTTTGCTTCAACTCAAGAAGTTCCCCGACATACCTGTCTCCACTCGAGAGGAAGCACGAGAGTCCAGCCCACATTCAGATGAGCCGTGTTTCCGCCTCCTAGCTCGAGAGGAGGGATCCTTTCCCTGGGTGTCCGCAAAGAATTCCCGGCGTTCCGTCGCATCTCAAGAGGAGGGGCTCTAAACAGTAAAGGTGAGAGGAACTCCAGGTCGTGCCACCATTCCCTGAATGCCCCGGATGTCTCAGTCCATTCCAGGGAAACCTGTTTACCCTGCACTGCCTCGACTTTCAATCCGAGGATAGAGTCACACCACGGTGGCACGTGGGAGAGCCCTGTGGGAAAGCCTCGAGGGAAAGCCTCGTGGGAAAGCCTCGAGGTAAAGCCACAGATCCCTTGATCCACGTGAAGGGAAGCGTGACACTGCTGATAGAGCTTGGGAGGTAAGCGCACGGGCATGCCCCCACACGAGAAGAGGACTGACTCCCAGGGGAGACTCCAGAAGTACCCCAAGATCCATGTCAGCACTGGAGAGAAATCCTCAGGTTCCAGCACCGACTCCACACAAGGTCTTAGGCCCTGGCATCGATGGCAGAGCAATACCGAGAGGCCCCCGAGCAACTCGCATGGGGACTGACCTTTCCTGAGGCCACCAGAGCGGGTCCCTTTGGGCCCCGTCGTAAGTCGAGGGCACCTGCCGCAACTCGAGAAAATCCAGGAGGTTCTCCCCTCTAAGCGAGATGATGCCCATTTCCAGAGAGGCGTCTCGAGGGTAATCACATCTAACCTCTGGAACTTCCAAAGGATCCTTCACACCCTTGCTGCAACTCAAGAAGTTCCCCGACATACCGGTCTCCACTTAGGAGGAAGCACGAGAGTCCCGGCCACATCCAGAGGAGCCCCGTTTCCGCCTCCTAGCTCGTGAGGAGGGATCCTTTCCCTGCGTGGTCGGGAAAGAATTCCCGGCATTCCCTTCGCATCTCAAGAGGAGGGGCTCTCCACAGGAAAGGCGAGAGGAACTCCAGGGTCGTGCCTCCATTCCCAGAGTCCCCCAGATGTCTCAGTCCATACCAGGGAAACTTGTTTCCCCTGCACTGCCTTGACTTTCAATCCGAGGATCGACTCAAACCACGGTGGCACGTGGGACAGCCCTGTGGGAAAGCCTCGTGGGAAATTCTCGTGGGAAAGCCTCAAGCGAAAGCCCCAGATCCCTTGATCCACGACTATGGAAGCGTGACACTGCTGCTACAGCTCAGGAGGAAAGCGCACGTGCATGCCCCCACTGGAGACGAGGACTGACTCCCCTGGGGAGACTCCAGAAGTACCCCAAGATCCATGTCGGAACTAGAGAGGAATCCTCAGGTTCCGGCACGTACTCCACACAAGGTTTTAGGCCCCAGCATCGTCGGGAGAGGAATCCCGAGAGGCCCCCGAGAAACTCGCATGGGGACTGGCCTTTCCTTAGGCCACCAGATCAGGTCCCTAAGGTCCCCGTCGTAAGGCGAGAGCACCAGGCGCAACTCGAGAATATACAGGAGGTTCTCCCCTCCAGGTGAGATTAGTCCCATTTCCGCTCAGGTGTCTCGAGTCTAATCACACTCACCTCTGGAACTTCCAAAGGGTCCTTCACAACCGTGCTGCAACTCAAGAAGTTCCCCGACATACCCGTCTCCACTCGAGAGAAAGCACGAGAGTCCCGCCCACATCCAGAAGAGCCCCGTTTCCGCCTCCTAGCTCTAGAGGAGGGATCCTTTCCCTGCGTGGTCGGGAAAAAATTCCCGGGGTTCCCGTCGCATCTCAAGAGGAGGCGCTCTCCACAGGAAAGGTGAGAGGAACTCCAGGGTCGTGCCACATTCCCAGAGTCCCCCAGATGCCTCAGTCCATTCCAGGGAAACCTGTTTTCCCTTCACTGCCTCGACTTTCAAACCGAGGATCGACTCACACCATGGTGGCACGTGGGACAGCCCTGTGGGAAAACCTCGTGGGAAAGCCTCGTGGGAAAGCCTCGAGGGAAAGCGACAGATCCCTTGATCCACGCGAAGGGAAGCGTGACACTGCTGCTACAGCTCGGGAGGAAAACTCACGTACATGCTCCCAATCGAGACGAGGACTGACTTCCCTGGGGAGACTCCAGAAGTACTCCAAAATCCATGTCAGCCCTGGAGAGGAATCCTCATTTTCTGGCACTGACTCCACACAAGGTCTTAGGCCCTAGCATCGACGGGAGAGGAATCCCGAGAAGCCCCGGAGCAACTCGCATGGGGACTGGCCTTTCCTGAGGCCACCAGAGCGGGTCCCTGAGGTCCCCGTCGTAAGTCGAGAGCACCTGCCGCAACTCGAGAAAATCCAGGAGGTTCTCCCCTCCAGGCGAGATGAGGCCTATTTCCCCTGAGGCGTCTCGAGGCTAATCACACCTAACCTCTGGAACTTCCAAAGGGTCCTTCACACCCTTGCTGCAACGCAGGAAGTTCCCCCACAAAGCCGTCTACACGTGATTTCCCCTGGAGGCCCACGTCATTGCCCCTGGGGGCCCACGTGATTTCCCCTGGGGGCCCACGTGATTGACCCTGGGTGCCCACGTGATTTCCACGGGGGGCCCACGTGATTTCCCCTGGGGGCCCACGTGGTTACCCCTGGGGGCCCACGTGATTGCCCCTGGGGGCCCACGTGATTGCCCCTGGGGCCCACGTGATTGCCCATGGGGGCCCACGTGATTGCCCCTGGAGGCCCACGTGATTTCCACGGGGGGCCCACGTCATTGCCCCTGGAGGCCCACGTGATTGCCCCTGGGGGGCCCACGTGATTGCTACGGGGGGGCCCACGTGATTGCCCCTGGGGGCCCACGTGATTTTCAAGGGGGGCCACGTGATTCGCCCCTGGGGGCCCACGTGATTTCCACTGGGGGCCCACGTGATTGCCCTGGGGCCACCGTGATTTCCACGGGGGCCACGTGATTGCCCACGTGGGGGGCCCACGCCTGTGGGCCCACGTGATTTTCACGGGGGGCCCACGTCATTGCCACGTGATTGCCGGGGGGCCCACGTGATTGCCCCTGGGGGCCGTGATTTTCACGGGGGCCCACGTGATTGCCCTGGGGCCCACGTGATTTCCCCGGGGGCCATGTGATTGCCCCTGGGGGCCCACGTGATTTCCACGGGGGGGCCCACGTGATTGCCCCTTGGGGCCCACGTGATTTCCACGGGGGGCCCACGTGATATCCCCTGGGGGCCACGTGATTTCCCCTGGGGCCCCACGTGATTGCCCCTGGGGGTGATTTCCCCTGGGGCCCACGTGATTGCCCTGGGGGCCCACGTGATTTCCCTGGGGGCCCACGTGATTGCCGGGGGGGCCCACGTGATTTCCCCTGGGGGCCCACGTGATTGCCCCTGGGGGCCCACGTGATTGCCCTGGGCCCACGTGATTTTCCACGGGGGGCCCACGTGCCCCTGGTGATTTGCCCTGGGGCCCACGTGATTGCCCCGGGCCCACGTGATTTCCACGGGGGCCCACGTGATTGCCACGGGGGCCACGTGATTGCCGGGGGCCCCACGTGATTGCTGGGGGCCCACGTGATTTGGGGGCCCACGTGATTTCCCCCTGGGGGCCCACGTGATTGCCCCTGGGGGCCCACGTGGGGGCCCACGTGATTTGATTGCCCCTGGGGGCCCAACGTGATTGCCCCTGGGGGGCCACGTGATTTCCGGGGGGCCACACGTGATTCCCCTGGGGGCCCACGTGATTGCCCGGGGCCCACGTGATTGGGGGCCCACGTGATTTCCCCTGGGGGCCCACGTGATTTCACGTGATTTCCCCTGGGCCCCACGTGATTTTCCCCTGGGGGCCCACGTGATTTGCCCTGGGGGGCCACGTGATTTCCCTGGGGGCCCACGTGATTGGGGGGCCCCACGTGATTTCCCTGGGGGCCCACGTGATTCCCCTGGGGCCCACGTGATTGATTTCCCCTGGGCCCACGTGATTACTGATTTCCCCTGGGGCCCACTTGCCCTGGGGGCCCACGGATTTCCCCTGGGGCCCACGTTTTCCCCTGGGGGCCACGTGATAACGTGATTGGGGGCCCGGGGCCCACGTGATTTCCCTTGGGGGCCCACGTGATTTCCCCCTGGGGCCCACGTAATTCCCCTGGGGCCCACGTGATTTCCCCTGGGGGCCGGTGTGATTGCCCCAGGGGGCCCACGTGATTTCCCCCCCACGTGATTGCCCCAGGGGGGCCCACGTGATTCCCCTGGGGCCACGTGGCCTGGGGCCCACGTGATTGCCCGGGGCCCACGTGATTGCCCTGGGGCCCACGTGATTGCCCCAGGGGGCCCACGTGATTGCCCATGGGGGCCCACGTGATTTCCCCTGGGGGCCCAGGTGATTGCCCCAGGGGGCCCACGTGATTTCCCTGGGGCCCACGTGATTACCCCTGGGGGCCCACGTGATTGCCCCAGGGGGCCGACGAGATTTCCCCTGGGGGCCCACGTGATTTCCCGTGGGGCCCACGTGATTGCCCTGGGGGCCCACGTGATTTCCCCTGGGGCCCACGTGATTTCCCTTGGGGGCCCACGTGATTTCCCCTGGGGGCCCACGTGATTGCCTGGGGGCCACGTGATTGCCCCTGGGGCCCACGTGATTTCCCCTGGGGGCCCACGTGATTGCCCAGGCCCACGTGATTTCCCCTGGGGGCCCCACGTGATTTCTGCTGGGGGCCCACGTGATTTCCACTGGGGTCCACGTGATTTCCCGTGGGGCCCACGTGATTTCACGTGATTGCCCCTGGGGGCCCACGTGATTTCCCCTGGGGGCCCACGTGATTGCCAGGGGGCCACGTGATTTCCCCTGGGGGCCCACGTGATTTCCCGTGGGGCCCCACGTGATTGCTCCTGGGGCCACGTGATTTCCCTGGGCCCACGTGATTTCCCTGGGGCCCACGTGATTGGGGCCGGTGATTCGTGATTGGGGGCCCACGCCCCTGGGGCCCCACGTGATTGCCCCTGGGGCCCACGTGATTCCCCTGGGCCCACGTGATTGCCCCAGGGGGCCCACGTGATTTCCCCTGGGGCCCCACGTGATTTCCCCTGGGGGCCACGTGATTGCCCCTGGGGGCCCACGTGATTTCCCCTGGGGCCCCACGTGATTTCCCTGGGGCCCCCGGGGCCCACGTGATTGGGGGCCCACGTGATTTCCCTGGGGGCCCACGTGATTTCACACGTGATTTCCCTGGGGCCCACGTGATTGGCCCCAGGGGCCACGTGATTTCCCCTGGGGGCCACGTGATTTCCCTGGGGCCCACGTGATTGCCCCAGGGGGCCCACGTGATTTCCCCTGGGGGCCCACGTGATTGCCCTGGGGCCCACCCCTGGGGCGCCACGTGATTTCCCCTGGGGGCCCACGTGATTCCCGGGGGCCCCCCGGGGGCCCACGTGATTTCCCCCACGTGATTTCCCCTGGGGCCCACGTGATTTTCCCCCCGTGATTTCCCTGGGGGCCCACGTGATTGGGGGGCCCACGTGACCCCGTGGGGGCCCACGTGATTGCCCACCCCCCCTGGGGCCCACGTGATTTCCCCTGGGGCCACGTGATTGGGGCCCACGTGATTGTGCCATGGGGGCCCCACGTGATTTGATTTCCCCTGGGGGCCCACGTGATTGCCCCGTGGGGCCCCACGTGGGGGCCACGTGATTGCCCCAGGGGCCCACGTGATTTCCCTGGGGGCCCACCACGTGATTTCCCTGGGGGCCCACGTGATTTCCCCTGGGGGCCCACGTGATTGCCCTGGGGGCCCACGTGATTTCCCTGGGGGCCCACGTGATTGCCACACCCCCACGTGATTTCCCGTGGGGCCAGTGATTGCCCTGCCCACGTGATTTCCCCTGGGGGCCCACGTGATTGCCCGGGGGCCCACGTGATTTGCCCCTGAGGGCCACGGATTTCCCCTGGGCCACGTGATTGCCCCACCCACGTGATTCCCAGGGGGCCCACGTGATTTCCCGGGCCCACGTGATTGCCCACTGTGATTTCCCCTGGGGGCCCACGTGATTGCCCCCACGTGATTGGGGCCCACGTGATTTCTGGGGGCCCACGTGATT
>NW_017193749.1:0-9662 GCF_001704415.2 Capra hircus
CACACCCTTGCTGCAACCAAGAATTTCGCCGACATACCCGTCTCCACTCGAGAGGAAGCACGAGAGTCCCGCCACAAACCAGAGGGGTCCCGCTTCCGCCTCCTAAGTCGAGAACAGCTGCCCCAACACGAGAAAATCCAGGAGGTTCTCCCCTCCAGGCAAGATGAGGCCCAATTACGCTGAAGTGTCCCGAGGCTCATCACACCTAACCTCTGGAACCTACTAAGGGTAATTCACACCATTGCTGCAACTCAAGAAGTTCCCGACAAACCAATCTCCACTCGAGAGGAAGCACGAGAGTCGCGCCCACATTCAGAGGAGCCCCGGTTCCGCCTCCTAGCTCGAGTGGAGGGATCGTTTCCCTGCGTGTTCGGGAAAGAATTCACGGCGTTCCGTCGCATCTCAAGAGGAGGCGCTCTCCACAGGAAAGGCGAGAGGAATTCTACAGTCGTCCCACCATTCCCAGAGTGCCCAAGTTGTCTCTATCCATTCCAGGGAAACCTGTTTTCCCTGCACTGCCTCGACTTTCAAGCCGAGGATCGGCTCACACCACGGTGGCACGTGGGACAGCCCTTTGGAAAATCCTCGAGGGAAAGCCACTGATCCATTATCCACTCGACGGGTAGCATGACACTGCTGCTAGAGCTGGGGAGGAAACCGAACGTGCATGTCCCGACTCGAGACGAGGACTGACTCCCCTGGGGCGACTCCAGAAGTTCCCAAGATCCATGTCAGCATTGGAGAGGAATCCTCAGGTTCCCGCACTGACTCCAAACAAGGTATTAGGCCCTGGCATCGACGGTAGAGGAATCCCGAGAGGCTCCCGAGCAACTCGCAAGGGGACTGTCCTTTCCTAGGGCCACCAGAGCGGGTCTCTGAATTCCCTGTCGTAAGTCGAGAGCACCTGCTGCAACTCGAGAAAATCCAGGAGGTTCTCCCCTCCAGGCGAGATGAGGCCCATTTCCGCTGAGGCGTCCTGATGCTAATCACACCTAACCTCTGGAACTTCCAAAGGTTCCTTCACACCCTTGCTGCAACTCAAGAAGTTCCCGACATACCCGTCTCCACTCGAGAGGAAGCACGAGAGTCCCGCCCAAATCCAGATGAGCCCCGTTTCCGCCTCCTAGCTCGAGTGGGGGATCCTTTCCCTGCGTGGTCGGGAAAGAATTCCCGGCATTCCCGTCCATCTCAATACGCGGCGCTCTCCACAGGAAAGGCAGAGGAACTCCAGGGTCGTGCCACCACTCCTAGAGTCCCCCAGATGTCTTAGTCCATTCCAGGGAAACCTGTTTTCCCTGCACTGCCTCGACTTTCAAGCCCAAGATCGACTCACACCACGGTGGCACGTGGGACAGCCCTGTGGGAAAGACTCGTGGGAAAGCCTCGTGGGAAAGCCTTGAGGGAAAGCCACAGATCCTTGATCCACGCGAAGGGAGGCGTGACACTGCTGCTACCACTCGGGAGGAAAGGGCACGTGCTGCCCAAAACGAGACGAGGACTGATTCCCCTTGGGAGACTCCAGAAGTACCCCAAGATCCATGTCAGCACTGGAGAGGAATCCTCAGGTTCCGGCACGGACATCACACAAGGTCTTAGGCCCCGGGGTCGACGGGAGAGGAATCCCGAGAGGCCCCAGAAAAACTCGCATGGGGACTGGCCTTTCCTGAGGCCACCAGAGCGGGTCCCTGATTTCCCCGTCGTAAGTCGAGAGCACCTGCCGCAACTCGAGAAAATCCAGGAGGTTCTCCCCTCCAGGCGAGATGAGGCCCATTTCCGCTGAGGCGTCTTGAGGCTAATCACACCTAACCTCTGGAACTTCCAAACACACCCTTGCTGCAACTCAAGAATTTCGCCGACATACCCGTCTCCACTCGAGAGGAAGCACGAGAGTCCCGCCCACAACCAGAGGGGTCCCGCTTCCGCCTCCTAGCTCGAGAGGAGGAATCCTTTCCCTGCGTGGTCGGGAAAGAATTCCCGGCGTTCCCGTCGCATCTCAAGAGGAGGCTCTCTCCAAAGGAAAGGCGAGAGGAAATCCAGGGTCGTGCCCCCATTCCCAGAGTCCCCCAGATGTCTCAGTCCATTCCAGGGAAACCTGTTTTCCCTTCACTGCCTCGACTTTCAAGCCGAGGATCGACTCACACCACGGTGGCACGTGGGACAGCCCTGTGGGAAAGCCTCGTGGGAAAGCCTCAAGGGAAAGCCACAGATACCTTGAACCACGCGAAGGGAAGAGAGACACTGCTGCTACAGCTCGGGGGAAAGCGCACGTGCATGCCCCACTCGAGACGAGGACTTACTCCCCTGGGGAGACTCCAGAAGTACCCCAAGATCCATGTCAGCACTGGAGAGGAATCCTCAGGTTCCGGCACCGACTCCACAACAGGTCTTAGGTCCCAGCATCGACGGGAGAGGAATCCCGAGAGGCCCCAGAGAACTCGCATGGGGACTGGCCTTTCCTGAGGCCACCAGAGCGGGTCCCTGAGGTCCCCGCCGTAAGTCGAGAGCACCTGCTGCAACTCGAGAAAATCCAGGAGGTTCTCCCCTCCAGACGAGATGAGGCCCATTTCCGCTGAGGCGTCACGAGGCTAATCACACCTAACCTCTGGAACTTCCATAGGGTCCTTCACACCCTTGCTGCAACTCAAGAAGTTCCCCGACATACCCGTCTCCACTCGAGAGGAAGCACGAGAGTCCCGCCCAAACCTAGAGGAGCCCCGTTTCTGCCTCCTAGCTCGAGAGGAGGGATCCTTTCCCTGCGTGGTCAGGAAAGATTTCCCGGCGTTCCCGGTATTCCCAGAGGAGGCGATCTCCACAGGAAAGGAGAGGAACTCCAGGGTGGTGCCACCATTCCCTGAGTCCCCCAGATGTCTCAGTCCATTCCAGGGAAACCTGTTTTCCCTGCACTGCCTCGACTTTCAAGCCGAGGATCGACTCACACCACGGTGGCACGTGGGACAGCCCTGTCGGAAAGCCGCGTGGGAAAGCCTCGTGGGAAAGCCTCGTGGGAAAGCCTCGAGGGAAAGCCACAGATCCCTTGATCCATTCGACGGGAAGCATGACAATGCTGCTCCATCTCGGCAGGAAATCGCACGTGCATGCCCCCACTCGAGACGAGGACTGAGTCCCCTGGGGACTCTAGAATTACCCCAAGATCCGTTTCACAGTGGAGAGGAATCCTCAGGTTACGGCACCGACTCCACACAAGGTCTTAGGCACCGGAATCGACGGGAGAGGAATCCCGAGAGTCCTTCGAGCTACTCGCATTGGGACTGGCCTTTCCTGAGGCCACCAGAGCGGGTCCCTGATGTCCCCTTCGTAAGTCGAGAACAGCTGCCCCCAACACGAGAAAATCCAGGAGGTTCTCCCCTCCAGGCAAGATGAGGCCCAATTACGCTGAAGTGTCCCGAGGCTCATCACACCTAACCTCTGGAACCTACTAAGGGTAATTCACACCATTGCTGCAACTCAAGAAGTTCCCCGACAAACCAATCTCCACTCGAGAGGAAGCACGAGAGTCGCGCCCACATTCAGAGGAGCCCCGGTTCCGCCTCCTAGCTCGAGTGGAGGGATCGTTTCCCTGCGTGTTCGGGAAAGAATTCACGGCGTTCCCGTCGCATCTCAAGAGGAGGCGCTCTCCACAGGAAAGGCGAGAGGAATTCTACAGTCGTCCCACCATTCCCAGAGTGCCCAAGTTGTCTCTATCCATTCCAGGGAAACCTGTTTTCCCTGCACTGCCTCGACTTTCAAGCCGAGGATCGGCTCACACCACGGTGGCACGTGGGACAGCCCTTTGGAAAATCCTCGAGGGAAAGCCACTGATCCCATTATCCACTCGACGGGTAGCATGACACTGCTGCTAGAGCTGGGGAGGAAACCGAACGTGCATGTCCCGACTCCGAGACGAGGACTGACTCCCCTGGGGCGACTCCAGAAGTTCCCAAGATCCATGTCAGCATTGGAGAGGAATCCTCAGGTTCCCGCACTGACTCCAAACAAGGTATTAGGCCCTGGCATCGACGGTAGAGGGAATCCCGAGAGGCTCCCGAGCAACTCGCAAGGGGACTGTCCTTTCCTAGGGCCACCAGAGCGGGTCTCTGAATTCCCTGTCGTAAGTCGAGAGCACCTGCTGCAACTCGAGAAAATCCAGGAGGTTCTCCCCTCCAGGCGAGATGAGGCCCATTTCCGCTGAGGCGTCCTGATGCTAATCACACCTAACCTCTGGAACTTCCAAAGGTTCCTTCACACCCTTGCTGCAACTCAAGAAGTTCCCCGACATACCCGTCTCCACTCGAGAGGAAGCACGAGAGTCCCGCCCAAATCCAGATGAGCCCCGTTTCCGCCTCCTAGCTCGAGTGGGGGGATCTTTCCCTGCGTGGTCGGGAAAGAATTCCCGGCATTCCCGTCCCATCTCAATACGCGGCGCTCTCCACAGGAAAGGCAGAGGAACTCCAGGGTCGTGCCACCACTCCTAGAGTCCCCCAGATGTCTTAGTCCATTCCAGGGAAACCTGTTTTCCCTGCACTGCCTCGACTTTCAAGCCAAGATCGACTCACACCACGGTGGCACGTGGGACAACCCTGTGGGAAAGACTCGTGGGAAAGCCTCGTGGGAAAGCCTTGAGGGAAAGCCACAGATCCCTTGATCCACGCGAAGGGAGGCGTGACACTGCTGCTACCACTCGGGAGGAAAGGGCACGTGCTGCCCAAAACGAGACGAGGACTGATTCCCTTGGGAGACTCCAGAAGTACCCCAAGATCCATGTCAGCACTGGAGAGGAATCCTCAGGTTCCGGCCACGGACATCACACAAGGTCTTAGGCCCCGGGGTCGACGGGAGAGGACTCCCGAGAGGCCCCAGAAAAACTCGCATGGGGACTGGCCTTTCCTGAGGCCACCAGAGCGGGTCCCTGATTTCCCCGTCGTAAGTCGAGAGCACCTGCCGCAACTCGAGAAAATCCAGGAGGTTCTCCCCTCCAGGCGAGATGAGGCCCATTTCCGCTGAGGCGTCTTGAGGCTAATCACACCTAACCTCTGGAACTTCCAAAGGGTCCTTCACACCCTTGCTGCAACTCAAGAATTTCGCCGACATACCCGTCTCCACTCGAGAGGAAGCACGAGAGTCCCGCCCACAACCAGAGGGGTCCCGCTTCCGCCTCCTAGCTCGAGAGGAGGAATCCTTTCCCTGCGTGGTCGGGAAAGAATTCCCGGCGTTCCCGTCGCATCTCAAGAGGAGGCTCTCTCCAAAGGAAAGGCGAGAGGAAATCCAGGGTCGTGCCCCCATTCCCAGAGTCCCCCAGATGTCTCAGTCCATTCCAGGGAAACCTGTTTTCCCTTCACTGCCTCGACTTTCAAGCCGAGGATCGACTCACACCACGGTGGCACGTGGGACAGCCCTGTGGGAAAGCCTCGTGGGAAAGCCTCAAGGGAAAGCCACAGATACCTTGAACCACGCGAAGGGAAGAGAGACACTGCTGCTACAGCTCGGGGGAAAGCGCACGTGCATGCCCCCACTCGAGACGAGGACTTACTCCCTGGGGAGACTCCAGAAGTACCCCAAGATCCATGTCAGCACTGGAGAGGAATCCTCAGGTTCCGGCACCGACTCCACAACAGGTCTTAGGTCCCAGCATCGACGGGAGAGGAATCCGAGAGGCCCCAGAGAACTCGCATGGGGACTGGCCTTTCCTGAGGCCACCAGAGCGGGTCCCTGAGGTCCCCGCCGTAAGTCGAGAGCACCTGCTGCAACTCGAGAAAATCCAGGAGGTTCTCCCCTCAGACGAGATGAGGCCCATTTCCGCTGAGGCGTCACGAGGCTAATCACACCTAACCTCTGGAACTTCCATAGGGTCCTTCACACCCTTGCTGCAACTCAAGAAGTTCCCCGACATACCCGTCTCCACTCGAGAGGAAGCACGAGAGTCCCGCCCAAACCTAGAGGAGCCCCGTTTCTGCCTCCTAGCTCGAGAGGAGGGATCCTTTCCCTGCGTGGTCAGGAAAGATTTCCCGGCGTTCCCGTCATATGTCAAGAGGAGGCGATCTCCACAGGAAAGGAGAGGAACTCCAGGGTGGTGCCACCATTCCCTGAGTCCCCCAGATGTCTCAGTCCATTCCAGGGAAACCTGTTTTCCCTGCACTGCCTCGACTTTCAAGCCGAGGATCGACTCACACCACGGTGGCACGTGGGACAGCCCTGTCGGAAAGCCGCGTGGGAAAGCCTCGTGGGAAAGCCTCGTGGGAAAGCCTCGAGGGAAAGCCACAGATCCCTTGATCCATTCGACGGGAAGCATGACAATGCTGCTCCATCTCGGCAGGAAATCGCACGTGCATGCCCCACTCGAGACGAGGACTGAGTCCCCTGGGGAGACTCTAGAATTACCCCAAGATCCGTTTCACAGTGGAGAGGAATCCTCAGGTTACGGCACCGACTCCACACAAGGTCTTAGGCACCGGAATCGACGGGAGAGGAATCCCGAGAGTCCTTCGAGCTACTCGCATTGGGACTGGCCTTTCCTGAGGCCACCAGAGCGGGTCCCTGATGTCCCCTTCGTAAGTCGAGAACAGCTGCCCCAACACGAGAAAATCCAGGAGGTTCTCCCCTCCAGGCAAGATGAGGCCCAATTACGCTGAAGTGTCCCGAGGCTCATCACACCTAACCTCTGGAACCTACTAAGGGTAATTCACACCATTGCTGCAACTCAAGAAGTTCCCCGACAAACCAATCTCCACTCGAGAGGAAGCACGAGAGTCGCGCCCACATTCAGAGGAGCCCGGTTCCGCTCCTAGCTCGAGTGGAGGGATCGTTTCCCTGCGTGTTCGGGAAAGAATTCACGGCGTTCCCGTCGCATCTCAAGAGGAGGCGCTCTCCACAGGAAAGGCGAGAGGAATTCTACAGTCGTCCCACATTCCCAGAGTGCCCAAGTTGTCTCTTTCCAGGAAAACCTGTTTTCCTGCCTTTTCAAGCCGAGGGCGGCTCACACAACGGTGGCCGTGGGACAGCCTTTGGAAAATCCGAGGGAAAGCCACTGATCCATTATCCACTCGACGGGTACATGACACTGCTGCTGCTGCTAGAGCTGGGATCCCGAACGTGCATGTCCCGACTCGAGACGAGGACTTCCCAGAAGTTCCCAAGATCCATGTCAGCATTGGAGAGGAATCCTCAGGTTCCGCACTGACTCCAAACAAGGTATTAGGCCCTGCATCGACGTAGAGGAATCGCGAGAGGCTCCGAGCAACTCGCAAGGGGACTGTCCTTTCCTAGCCACAGAGCGGGTCTCTGAATTCCCTGTCGTAAGTCGAGAGCACCTGCTGCATCGAATTTCCAGGAGTGATTTTGAGCGTCCTGATGCTAATCACATAAACGCTCTGGAACTTCCAAAGGTTCCTTCACACCCTTGCTGCAACTCAAGAAGTTCCCCGACATACCCGTCTCCACTCGAGAGGAAGCACGAGAGTCGCCCAAATCCAGATGAGCCCCGTTTCCGCCTCCTAGCTCGAGTGGGGGGATCCTTTCCCTGCGTGGTCGGGAAAGAATTCCCGGCATTCCCGTCCCATCTCAATACGCGGCGCTCTCCACAGGAAAGGCAGAGGAACTCCAGGGTCGTGCCACCACTCCTAGAGTCCCCCAGATGTCTTAGTCCATTCCAGGGAAACCTGTTTTCCCTGCACTGCCCTCGACTTTCAAGCCCAAGATCGACTCACACCACGGTGGCACGTGGGACAGCCCTGTGGGAAAGACTCGTGGGAAAGCCTCGTGGGAAAGCTTGAGGGAAAGCCACAGATCCCTTGATCCACGCGAAGGGAGGCGTGACACTGCTGCTACCACTCGGGAGGAAAGGGCACGTGCTGCCCAAAACGAGACGAGGACTGATTCCCTTGGGAGACTCCAGAAGTACCAATGTCAATCTCCAGCAACTCAGGTCAAACGGACAGGTCTTAGGCGGGGGGACGAGAGGCCCCAGAAAAACTCGCATGGGGCGGCCTTTCCTGAGGCCACCAGAGCGGGTCCTGATTTCCCCGTCGTAAGTCGAGAGCACCTGCCGCAACTCGAGAAAATCCAGGAGGTTCTCCCCTCCAGGCGAGATGAGGCCCATTTCCGCTGAGGCGTCTTGAGGCTAATCACACCTAACCTCTGGAACTTCCAAAGGGTCCTTCACACCCTTGCTGCAACTCAAGAATTTCGCCGACATACCCGTCTCCACTCGAGAGGAAGCACGAGAGTCCGCCCACAACCAGAGGGGTCCCGCTTCCGCCTCCTAGCTCGAGAGGAGGAATCCTTTCCCTGCGTGGTCGGGAAAGAATTCCCGGCGTTCCCGGGTCGCATCTCAAGAGGAGGCTCTCTCCAAAGGAAAGGCGAGAGGAAATCCAGGGTCGTGCCCCCATTCCAGAGTCCCCCAGATGTCTCAGTCCATTCCAGGGAAACCTGTTTTCCGCTTCACTGCCTCGACTTTCAAGCCGAGATCGACTCACACCACGGTGGCACGTGGGACAGCCCCTGTGGGAAAGCCTCGTGGGAAAGCCTCAAGGGAAAGCCACAGATACCTTGAACCACGCGAAGGGAAGAGAGACACTGCTGCTACAGCTCGGGGGAAAGCGCACGTGCATGCCCCACTCGAGACGAGGACTTACTCCCTGGGGAGACTCCAGAAGTACCCCAAGATCCATGTCAGCACTGGAGAGGAATCCTCAGGTTCCGGCACCGACTCCACAACAGGTCTTAGGTCCCAGCATCGACGGGAGAGGAATCCCGAGAGGCCCCAGAGAACTCGCATGGGGACTGGCCTTTCCTGAGGCCACCAGAGCGGGTCCCCTGAGGTCCCCGCCGTAAGTCGAGAGCACCTGCTGCAACTCGAGAAAATCCAGGAGGTTCTCCCCTCCAGACGAGATGAGGCCCATTTCCGCTGAGGCGTCACGAGGCTAATCACACTAACCTCTGGAACTTCCATAGGGTCCTTCACACCCTTGCTGCAACTCAAGAAGTTCCCCGACATACCCGTCTCCACTCGAGAGGAAGCACGAGAGTCCCGCCCAAACCTAGAGGAGCCCCGTTTCTGCCTCCTAGCTCGAGAGGAGGGATCCTTTCCCTGCGTGGTCAGGAAAGATTTCCCGGCGTTCCCGGTCATATGTCAAGAGGAGGCGATCTCCACAGGAAAGGAGAGGAACAGGGTGTGCCACCATTCCCTGAGTCCCCCAGATGTCTCAGTCCATTCCAGGGAAACCTGTTTTCCCTGCACTGCCGTCGACTTTCAAGCCGAGGATGACTCACACAACGGTGGCACGTGGGACAGCCTGTCGAAAGCCGCGTGGGAAAGCCTCGTGGGAAAGCCTCGTGGGAAAGCCTCGAGGGAAAGCCACAGATCCCTTGATCCATTCGACGGGAAGCATGACAATGCTGCTCCATCTCGGCAGGAAATCGCACGTGCATGCCCCCACTCGAGACGAGGACTGAGTCCCCTGGGGAGACTCTAGAATTACCCAAGATCCGTTTCACAGTGGAGAGGAATCCTCAGGTTACGCACCGACTCCACACAAGGTCTTAGGCACCGGAATCGACGGGAGAGGGAATCCGAGAGTCCTTCGAGGCTACTCGCATTGGGACTGGCCTTTCCTGAGGCCACCAGAGCGGGTCCCTGATGTCCCCTCGTAAGTCGAGAACAGCTGCCC
>NW_017193750.1:0-20984 GCF_001704415.2 Capra hircus
CGGGGCCTCTCGGGATTCCTCTCCCGTCGAAGCGGGGCCTAAGACCTTTGTGTGGATCGGTGCCGGAACCTGAGGATTCCTCTTCCAGTGCTGACATGGATCTTGGGTACTTCTGGAGTCTCCCCAGGGGAGTCAGTCCTCGTCTCGAGTGGGGCATGCACGTGCGCTTTCCTCTCCGAGCTGTAGCAGCAGTGTCACGCTTCCTTCGGTGATCAAGGGATCAGGGCTTTCCCTCGAGGCTTTCCCACGAGGCTTTCCCACGAGGCTTTCCACAGGGCTGTCCCACGTGCCACCGTGGTGTGAGTCGATCCTCGGCTTGAAAGTCGAGCAGTGCAGGGAAAACAGGTTTCCCTGGAATGGACTGAGACATCTGGGGGACTCTGGGAATGGTGCACGACCCTGGAGTTCCTCTCGCCTTTCCTGTGAGAGCGCCTCCTCTTGAGATGCGACGGGGAACGCCGGGAATTCTTTCCCGACCACGCAGGGAAAGGATCCCTCCTCTCGAGCTAGGAGGCGGAAACGGTCTTCTGCTGGATGTGGGGAACTCTCGTGCTTCCTCTCGAGTGGAGTCGGACTTCTTGAGTTGCAGTAAAGGGTGTGAATGACCCTTTGGAAGTTCCAGATTTAGGTGTGATTAGCCTCAGACGCCTCAGCGGAAATGGGCCTCATCTCGCCTGGAGGGGAGAACCTCCTGGATTTTCTCGAGTTGCGGCAGGTGCTCTCGACTTACGACGGGGACCTCAGGGACCCGCTCTGGTGGCCTCAGGAAAGGCCAGTCCCATGCGAGTTGCTCGGGGCCTCTCGGATTCCTCTCCCGTCGATGCGGGGCCTAAACCTTGTGTGGAATCGGTGCGGAACCTGAGGATTCCTCTCCAGTGCTGACATGGATCTTGGGGTACTTCTGGAGTCTCCCCAGGGAGTCAGTCCTCGTCTCGAGTGGGGGCATGCACGTGCCTTTCCTCCGAGCTGTAGCAGCAGTGTCGCGCTTCCCTTCGCGTGGATCAAGGATCTGTGGCTTTCCCTCGAGGCTTTCCCACGAGGCTTCCCACGAGGCTTTCCCACAGGGCTGTGTCCACGTGCCACCGTGGTGTGAGTCCATCCTCGATTGAAAGTCGAGGCAGTGCAGGGAAAACAGGTTTCCCTGGAATGGACTGAGACATCTGGGGACTCTGGGAATGGTGGCACAACCCTGGAGTTCTCTCGCCTTTCCTGTGGAGAGCGCCTCCTCTTGAAGATGCGACGGAATGCTGGGAATTCTTTCCCGACCACGCAGGGAAAGGATCCCCCTCTCGAGCTAGATGCGGAAACGGGCTCCTCTGGATGTGGGCGGGACTCTCGTGCTTCCTCTCGAGTGGACCGGTTGTCGGGACTTCTTGAGTTGCATAAGGTGTGAAGACCTTTGAAGTTCCAGAGTTAGGTGTGATTAGCTCAGACGCCTCAGGGAAATGGCCTCATCTCGCCTGGAGGGAGAACCTCCTGGATTTTCTCGAGTTGCGGCAGGTGCTCTCGACTTACGACGGGACCTCAGGGACCCGCTCGGTGGCCTCAGGAAAGGCCAGTCCCCATTGCGAGTTGCTCGGGGCCTCTCGGATTCCTCTCCCGTCGATGCGGGCCTAAGACCTTGTGTGGAGTCGTGCCGGAACCTGAGGATTCCTCTCCAGTGCTGACATGGTCTTGGGTACTTCTGGAGTCTCCCCAGGGGAGTCAGTCCTCGTCTCGAGTGGGCATGCACGTGCCTTTCCTCGAGCTGTAGCAGCAGTGTCGCGCTTCCCTTCGCGTGATCAAGGATCTGTGGCTTTCCTCGAGGCTTTCCCACGAGGCTTTCCCACGAGGCTTCCCACAGGCTGTCCACGTGCCACTGTGGTGAGAGTCGATCCTTGGATTGAAAGTCGAGGCAGTGCAGGGAAAACAGTTTCCCTGGAATGGACTGAGACATGTGGGGACTCTGGAATGGTGGCACAACCCTGGAGTTCCTCCCGCCTTTCTGTGGAGAGCGCCTCCTCTGAGATGCGACAGGAATGCGGAATTCTTTCCCGACCACGCAGGAAAGATCCCTACTCTCGAGCTAGTAGCGGAAACGGGTCTCTGCTGGATGTGGGCGGGAATCTCGTGCTTCCTCTCGAGCGGAGACCGGTTTGTCGAGGAACTTCTTGAGTTGCAGGTAAAGGAGTGAATGACCCTTTGGAAGTTCCAGATGTTAGATGTGATTAGCCTCCAGACGCCTCAGTGGAAATGGGCCTCATCTCGCCTGGAGGGGAGAACCTTCTGGATTTCTCGAGTTGCGGCAGGTGCTCTCGACTTACGACTGGGACCTCAGGGACCCGCTCTGGTGGCCTCAGGAAAGGCCAGTCCCCATGCGAGATGCCTCGGGGCCTCTCGGGATTCCTCTCCCGTCGAAGCCGGAGCCTAAGACCTTGTGTGGAATCGGTGCCGGAACCTGAGGATTCCTCTCCAGTGCTGACATGGATCTTGGGGTACTTCTGGAGTCTCCCCAGGGGAGTCAGTCCTCGTCTCGAGTGGGGGCATGCAGGTGCGCTTTCCTCCCGAGCTGTAACAGCAGTGTCGCGCTTCCCTTGGCGTGGATCAAGGATCTGGGCTTTCCCTCGAGGCTTTCCCACGAGGTTTTCCCACGAGGCTTTCCCACAGGGCTGTCCCACGTGCCACCTTGGTGTGCGTCGATCCTCGACTTGAAAGTCGAGGCAGTGCAGGGAAAACAGTTTCCCTGGAATGGACTGAGACTTCTGGCAGGACTCTGGGAATATTGGACATGACACTGGAGTTCGTCTCGACTTTCCTGTGGAGAGCGCCTCCTCTTGAGATGCGAGCGGAACGCCGGGAATTTTTTCCGACCAGGCAGGGAAAGGATCCTTCCTCTCGAGCTAGGAGGCGGAAACGGGTCTCCGCTGGATGTGGGCGGGACTCTCGTGCTTCCTCTCGAGTGGAGACCGGGTTTTTCGAGGAACTTCTTGAGTTGCAGTAAGGGTGTGAAGGACCCTTTGGAAGTTCCAGAGTTTAGGTGTGATTAGCCTCAGGACGCCTCAGCGGAAATGGGCCTCATCTCGCCTGGAGGGCAGAACCTCCTGGATTTTCTCGAGTTGCGGCAGGTGCTCTCGACTTACGACGGGAACCTCAGGGACCCGCTGTGGTGGCGTCAGGAAAGGCCAGTCCCCATGCCGAGTTGCTCGAGGCCCTCTCGGGATTCCTCTCCCGTCGATGCAGGGGCCTAAGATCTTGTGTGGAGTCGGTGCCGGAACCTGAGGATTCCTCTCCAGTGCTGACATGGATCTTGGGGTACTTCTGGAGTCTCCCCAGGGGAGTCAGTCCTCGTCTCGAGTGGGGGCATGCACGTGCACTTTCCTACCGAGCTGTAGCAGCAGTGTCGCGCTTCCCTTCGTGTGGATCAAGGGATCTGTGGCTTTCCATCAAGGCTTTCCCACGAGGCTTTCCCACAGTGCTGTCCCACGTGCCACCGTGGTGTGAGTCCAACCCCGGCTAGAAAGTCGGGACAGTGCAGGGAAAACAGGTTTCCCTGGAATGGACTGAGACATCTGGGGGACTCTGGGAATGGTGGCACAACCCTGGAGTTCCTCTCAACATTCCTGTGGAGAGCGCCTCCTCTTGAGATGCGAAGGGAACGCCGGGAATTCTTTCCCGACCACGCAGGGAAAGGATCCCTACTCTCGAGCTAGGAGGCGGAAACGGGTCTCTGCTGGATGTGGGCGGGAATCTCGTGCTTCCTCTCGAGTCGGAGACCGATTTGTCGAGGAACTTCTTGAGTTGCAGTAAAGGAGTGAAAGACCCTTTGGAAGTTCCAGATGTTAGATGCGATTAGCCTCCAGACGCCTCAGCGGAAATGGGCCTCATCTCGCCTGGAGGGGAGAACCTCCTGGATTTTCTCGAGTTGCGGCAGGTGCTCTCGACTTACGACTGGGACCTCAGGGACCCGCTCTGGTGGCCTCAGGAAAGGCCAGTCCCCATGCGAGATGCTCGGGGGCCTCTCGGGATTCCTCTCCCGTCGAAGCCGGGGCCTAAGACCTTGTGTGGAATCGGTGCCGGAACCTGAGGATTCCTCTCCAGTGCTGACATGGATCTTGGGGTACTTCTGGAGTCTCCCCAGGGGAGTCAGTCCTCGTCTCGAGTGGGGGCATGCAAGTGCGCTTTCCTCCCGAGCTGTAGCAGCAGTGTCACGCTTCCCTTCGCGTGGATCAAGGGATCATGGGGCTTTCCCTCGAGGCTTTCCCATGAGGCTTTCCCACGAGGCTTTCCCACAGGGCTGTCCCACGTGCCACCGTGGTGTGAGTCGATCCTCGGCTTGAAAGTCGAGGCAGTGTAGGGAAAACAGGTTTCCCTGGAATGGACTGAGACATCTGGGGGACTCTGGGAATGTGGCACGACCCTGGAGTTCCTCTCGCCTTTCCTGTGGAGAGCGCCTCCAATTGAGATGCGACGGGAAGGCCGGGAATTCTTTCCCGACCACGCAGGGAAAGGATCCCTCCTCTCGAGCTAGGAGGCGGAAACGGGGCTCCTCTGGTTGTGGGCGGGACTCTCGTGCTTCCTCTCGAGTGGAGTCCGGGTATGTCGGGGAACTTCTTGAGTTGCAGTCAAGGGTGTGAAGGACCCTTTGGAAGTTCCAGAGTTTAGGTGTGATTAGCCTCAAGACGCCTCAGTGGAAATGGCCTCATCTCGAATGGAGGGAGAACCTCCTGGATTTTCTCGAGTTGCGGCAGGTGCTCTCGACTTACGACGGGGACATCAGGGACCCGCTCTGGTGGCCTCAGGAAAGGCCAGTCCCCTTGCGAGTTGCTCGGGACCTCTCGGGTTTCCTGCTCCCGTCGATGCTGGGGCCTAAAACCTTGTGTGGAGTCAGTGCCGGAACCTGAGGATTCCTCTGCCAGTGCTGACATGGATCTTGGGGTACTTCTGGAGTCTCCCCAGGGGAGTCAGTCCTCGTCTCGAGTGGGGGACATGCACGTGCACTTTCCTTACCGAGCTGTAGCAGCAGTGTCGCGCTTCCCTTCGTCGTGGATCAAGGGATCTGTGGCTTTCCCTCGAGGCTTTCCCACGAGGCTTTCCCACGAGGCTTTCCCACAGGGCTGTCCCACGTGCCACCTGTGGTGTGAGTCGATCCTCGGCTTGAAAGTCGAGGCAGTGCAGGGAAAACAGGTTTCCCTGGAATGGACTGAGACATCTGGGGACTCTGGGAATGGTGGCACAACCCTGGAGTTCCTCTCGCACTTTCCTGTGGAGAGCGCCTCCTCTTGAGATGCGACAGGGAACGCCGGGAATTCTTTCCCGACCACGCAGGGAAAGGATCCCTACTCTCGAGCTAGTAGGCGGAAACGGGTCTCTGCTGGATGTGGGCGGGAATCTCGTGCTTCCTCTCGAGTGGAGACCGGTTTGTCGAGGAACTTCTTGAGTTGCAGTAAAGGGATGTGAAGGACCCTTTGGAAGTTCCAGATGTTAGATGTGATTAGCCTCCAGACGCCTCAGCGGAAATGGGCCTCATCTCGCCTGGAGGGGAGAACCTCCTGGATTTTCTCGAGTTGCGGCAGGTGCTCTCGACTTACGACTGGGACCTCAGGGACCCGCTCTGGTGGCCTCAGGAAAGGCCAGTCCCCATGCGAGATGCTCGAGGCCTCTCGGGATTCCTCTCCCGTCGAATGCGGGGCCTAAGATCTTGTGTGGAAGTCGGTGCCGGAACCTGAGGATTCCTCTCCAGTGCTGACATGGATCTTGGGGTACTTCTGGAGTCTCCCAGGGGAGTCAGTCCTCGTCTCGAGTGGGGGCATGCACGTGCGCTTTCCTCCCGAGCTGTAGCAGCAGTGTCACGCTTCCCTTCGCGTGGATCAAGGATCATGTGGGCTTTCCCTCGAGGCTTTCCCACGAGGCTTTCCCACGAGCTTTCCCACAGGGCTGTCCCACGTGCCACCGTGGTGTGAGTCCGATCCTCGGCTTGAAAGTCGAGGCAGTGCAGGGAAAACAGGTTTCCCTGGAATGGACTGAGACATCTGGGGGACTCTGGGAATGGTGGCACGACCCTGGAGTTCCTCTCGCCTTTCCTGTGGAGAGCGCCTCCTCATTGAGATGCGACAGGAACGCCGGGAATTCTTTCCCGACCACGCAGGGAAAGGATCCTACCTCTCCGAGCTAGGAGGCGGAAACGGGGCTCCTCTGGATGTGGCGGGACTCTCGTGCTTCCTCTCCGAGTGGAGATCGGTTATGTCGGAGGAACTTCTTGAGTTGCAGTAAAGGTGTGAAAGACCCTTTGGAAGTTCCAGATGTTAGGTGTGATTAGCCTCAAGACGCCTCAGTGGAAATGGGCCTCATCTCGCCTGGAGGGGAGAACCTCCTGGATTTTCTCGAGTTGCGGCAGGTGCTCTCGACTTACGACTGGGACCTCAGGGACCCGCTCTGGTGGCCTCAGGAAAGGCCAGTCCCCATGCGAGATGCTCGGTCGGGGCCTCTCGGGATTCCTCTCCGTCGATGCCGGGGCCTAAGACCTTGTGTGGAAGTCGGTGCCGGAACCTGAGGATTCCTCTCCAGTGCTGACATGGATCTTGGGGTTACTTCTGGAGTCTCCCCAGGGGAGTCAGTCCTCGTCTCGAGTGGGGGCATGCACGTGCGCTTTCCTCCCGAGCTGTAGCAGCAGTGTCACGCTTCCCTTCGCGTGGATCAAGGGATCAGGGGCTTTCCCTCGAGGCTTTCCCATGAGGCTTTCCCACGAGGCTTTCCCACAGGGCTGTCCCACGTGCCACCGTGGTGTGAGTCGATCCTCGCTTGAAAGTCGAGGCAGTGCAGGGAAAACAGGTTTCCCTGGAATGGACTGAGACATCTGGGGACTCTGGGAATGTGCACGACCTGGAGTTCCTCTCGCCTTTCCTGTGGAGAGCGCCTCCACTTGAGATGCGACGGAACGCGGGAATTCTTTCCCGACCATGCAGGGAAAGGATCCCTCCTCTCGAGCTAGGAGGCGGAAACGGGCTCCTCTGGATGTGGGCGGACTCTCGTGCTTCCTCTCGAGTGGAGACGGGTTGTCGGAGGAACTTCTTGAGTTGCAGCAAGGGTGTGAAGGACCCTTTGGAAGTTCCAGAGTTTAGGTGTGATTAGCCTCGAGACGCCTCAGCGGAAATGGGCCTCATCTCGCCTGGAGGGGAGAACCTCCTGGATTTTCTCGAGTTGCGGCAGGTGCTCTCGACTTACGACGGGAACCTCAGGGACCCGCTCTGGTGGCGTCAGGAAAGGCCAGTCCCCATGCGAGTTGCTCGAGGCCCTCTCGGGATTCCTCTCCCGTCGATGCAGGGCCTAAGATCTTGTGTGGAGTCGGTGCCGGAACCTGAGGATTCCTCTCCAGTGCTGACATGGATCTTGGGTACTTCTGGAGTCTCCCCAGGGGAGTCAGTCCTCGTCTCGAGTGGGGCATGCACGTGCACTTTCCTACCGAGCTGTAGCAGCAGTGTCGCGCTTCCCTTCGCGTGGATCAAGGGATCTGTGCTTTCCCATCGAGGCTTTCCCACGAGGCTTTCCCACAGCTTCCCAGCTGTCCCACGTGCCACCTTGGTGTGAGTCCGATCCTCGGCTGAAAGTCGAGGACAGTGCAGGGAAAACAGGTTTCCCTGGAATGGACTGAGACATCTGGGGGACTCTGGGAATGGTGGCACAACCCTGGAGTTCCTCTCGACTTTCCTGTGGAGAGCACCTCCTCTTGAGATGCGAAGGGAACGCCGGAATTCTTTCCCGACCACGCAGGGAAAGGATCCCTACTCTCGAGCTAGGAGGCGGAAACGGGTCTCTGCTGGATGTGGGCGGGAATCTCGTGCTTCCTCTCGAGGTGAGACCGGTTTTGTCGAGGAACTTCTTGAGTTGCAGTAAAGGATGTGAATGACCCTTTGGAAGTTCCAGATGTTAGATGTGATTAGCCTCCAGACGCCTCAGTCGGAAATGGGCCTCATCTCGCCTGGAGGAGAACCTTCTGGATTTTCTCGAGTTGCGGCAGGTGCTCTCGACTTACGACTGGGACCTCAGGGACCCGCTCTGGTGGCCTCAGGAAAGGCCAGTCCCCATGCGAGATGCTCGGGGCCTCTCGGGATTCCTCTCCCGTCGAAGCCGGGGCCTAAGACCTTGTGTGGAATCGGTGCCGGAACCTGAGGATTCCTCTCCAGTGCTGACATGGATCTTGGGGTACTTCTGGAGTCTCCCCAGGGGAGTCAGTCCTCGTCTCGAGTGGGGGCATGCAGGTGCGCTTTCCTCCCGAGCTGTAGCAGCAGTGTCGCGCTTCCCTTCGGCGTGGATCAAGGGATCTGTGGCTTTCCCTCGAGGCTTTCCCACGAGGCTTTCCCACGAGGCTTTCCCACAGGGCTGTCCCACGTGCCACCTGTGGTGTGAGTCGATCCTCGGACTTGAAAGTCGAGGCAGTGCAGGGAAAACAGGTTTCCCTGGAATGGACTGAGACATTCTGGCGGACTCTGGGAATGGTGACATGACCACTGGAGTTCCTCTCGACTTTCCTGTGGAGAGCGCCTCCTCTTGAGATGCGAGCGGAACGCCGGGAATTCTTTCCCGACCACGGCAGGGAAAGGATCCCTCCTCTCGAGCTAGGAGGCGGAAACGGGTCTCTGCTGGATGTGGGCGGGACTCTCGTGCTTCCTCTCGAGTGGAGACCGGTTTGTCGAGGAACTTCTTGAGTTGCAGTAAGGGTGTGAAGGACCCTTTGGAAGTTCCAGAGTTTAGGTGTGATTAGCCTCAGGACGCCTCAGCGGAAATGGGCCTCATCTCGCCTGGAGGGCAGAACCTCCTGGATTTTCTCGAGTTGCGGCAGGTGCTCTCGACTTACGACGGGAACCTCAGGGACCCGCTCTGGTGGCTCAGGAAAGGCCAGTCCCCATGCGAGTTGCTCGAGGCCCTCTCGGGATTCCTCTCCCGTCGATGCAGGGCCTAAGATCTTGTGTGGAGTCGGTGCCGGAACCTGAGGATTCCTCTCCAGTGCTGACATGGATCTTGGGTACTTCTGGAGTCTCCCCAGGGGAGTCAGTCCTCGTCTCGAGTGGGGGCATGCACGTGCACTTTCCTACCGAGCTGTAGCAGCAGTGTCGCGCTTCCCTTCGTGTGGATCAAGGGATCTGTGGCTTTCCCATCAGAGGCTTTCCCACGAGGCTTTCCCACAGTGCTGTCCCACGTGCCACCGTGGTGTGAGTCCAACCTCGGCTAGAAAGTCGAGGACAGTGCAGGGAAAACAGGTTTCCCTGGAATGGACTGAGACATCTGGGGGACTCTGGGAATGGTGGCACAACCCTGGAGTTCCTCTCGACATTCCTGTGGAGAGCGCCTCCTCTTGAGATGCGAAGGAACGCCGGGAATTCTTTCCCGACCACGCAGGGAAAGGATCCCTACTCTCGAGCTAGGAGGCGGAAACGGGTCTCTGCTGGATGTGGGCGGGAATCTCGTGCTTCCTCTCGAGTGGAGACCGGTTATGTCGAGGAACTTCTTGAGTTGCAGTAAGGAGTGAAAGACCCTTTGGAAGTTCCAGATGTTAGATGCGATTAGCCTCCAGACGCCTCAGCGGAAATGGGCCTCATCTCGCCTGGAGGGGAGAACCTCCTGGATTTTCTCGAGTTGCGGCAGGTGCTCTCGACTTACGACTGGGACCTCAGGGACCCGCTCTGGTGGCCTCAGGAAAGGCCAGTCCCCATGCGAGATGCTCGGGGGCCTCTCGGGATTCCTCTCCCGTCGAAGCCGGGCCTAAGACCTTGTGTGGAATCGGTGCCGGAACCTGAGGATTCCTCTCCAGTGCTGACATGGATCTTGGGGTACTTCTGGAGTCTCCCCAGGGGAGTCAGTCCTCGTCTCGAGTGGGGGCATGCAACGTGCGCTTTCCTCCCGAGCTGTAGCAGCAGTGTCACGCTTCCCTTCGCGTGGATCAAGGGATCATGGGGCTTTCCCTCGAGGCTTTCCCATGAGGCTTTCCCACGAGGCTTTCCCACAGGCTGTCCCACGTGCCACCGTGGTGTGAGTCGATCCTCGGCTTGAAAGTCGAGGCAGTGCAGGGAAAACAGGTTTCCCTGGAATGGACTGAGACATCTGGGGGACTCTGGGAATGTGGCACGACCCTGGAGTTCCTCTCGCCTTTCCTGTGGAGAGCGCCTCCTCTTGAGATGCGACGGGAAGCCGGGAATTCTTTCCCGACCACGCAGGGAAAGGATCCCTCCTCTCGAGCTAGGAGGCGGAAACGGGGCTCCTCTGGATTGTGGGCGGGACTCTCGTGCTTCCTCTCGAGTGGAGACGGGTATGTCGGGGAACTTCTTGAGTTGCAGCAAGGGTGTGAAGGACCCTTTGGAAGTTCCAGAGTTTAGGTGTGATTAGCCTCAGACGCCTCAGTGGAAATGGGCCTCATCTCGCCTGGAGGGGAGAACCTCCTGGATTTTCTCGAGTTGCGGCAGGTGCTCTCGACTTACGACGGGGACCTCAGGGACCCGCTCTGGTGGCCTCAGGAAAGGCCAGTCCCCATGCGAGTTGCTCGGGGGCCTCTCGGGATTCCTCTCCCGTCGATGCTGGGGCCTAAGATCTTGTGTGGAGTCGGTGCCGGAACCTGAGGATTCCTCTCCAGTGCTGACATGGATCTTGGGGTACTTCTGGAGTCTCCCCAGGGGAGTCAGTCCTCGTCTCGAGTGGGGGCATGCACGTGCGCTTTCCTCCCGAGCTGTAGCAGCAGTGTCACGCTTCCCTTCGCGTGGATCAAGGGATCTGTGGGCTTTCCCTCGAGGCTTTCCCACGAGGCTTTCCCACGAGGCTTTCCCACAGGGCTGTCCCACGTGCCACCGTGGTGTGAGTCGATCCTCGGCTTGAAAGTCGAGGCAGTGCAGGGAAAACAGGTTTCCCTGGAATGGACTGAGACATCTGGGGGACTCTGGGAATGGTGGCACAACCCTGGAGTTCCTCTCGACTTTCCTGTGGAGAGCGCCTCCTCTTGAGATGCGACAGGAACGCCGGGAATTCTTTCCCGACCACGCAGGGAAAGGATCCCTACTCTCGAGCTAGGAGGCGGAAACGGGTCTCTGCTGGATGTGGGCGGGAATCTCGTGCTTCCTCTCGAGTGGAGACCGGTTTGTCGAGGAACTTCTTGAGTTGCAGTAAAGGAGTGAAAGACCCTTTGGAAGTTCCAGATGTTAGATGTGATTAGCCTCCAGACGCCTCAGCGGAAATGGGCCTCATCTCGCCTGGAGGGGAGAACCTCCTGGATTTTCTCGAGTTGCGGCAGGTGCTCTCGACTTACGACTGGGACCTCAGGGACCCGCTCTGGTGGCCTCAGGAAAGGCCAGTCCCCATGCGAGATTGCTCGGGGCCTCTCGGGATTCCTCTCCCGTCGAAGCCGGGGCCTAAGACCTTGTGTGGAATCGGTGCCGGAACCTGAGGATTCCTCTCCAGTGCTGACATGGATCTTGGGGTACTTCTGGAGTCTCCCCAGGGGAGTCAGTCCTCGTCTCGAGTGGGGGCATGCAAGTGCGCTTTCCTCCCGAGCTGTAGCAGCAGTGTCACGCTTCCCTTCGCGTGGATCAAGGGATCTGGGCTTTCCCTCGAGGCTTTCCCATGAGGCTTTCCCACGAGGCTTTCCCACAGGGCTGTCCCACGTGCCACCGTGGTGTGAGTCGATCCTCGGCTTGAAAGTCGAGGCAGTGCAGGGAAAACAGGTTTCCCTGGAATGGACTGAGACATCTGGGGGACTCTGGGAATGTGGCACGACCCTGGAGTTCCTCTCGCCTTTCCTGTGGAGAGCGCCTCCTCTTGAGATGCGACGGGAGCCGGGAATTCTTTCCCGACCACGCAGGGAAAGGATACCTCTCTCGAGCTAGGAGGCGGAAACGGGCTCCTCTGGTTGTGGGCGGGACTCTCGTGCTTCCTCTCGAGTGGAGTCGGGTATGTCGGGGAACTTCTTGAGTTGCAGCAAGGGTGTGAAGGACCCTTTGGAAGTTCCAGAGTTTAGGTGTGATTAGCCTCCAGACGCCTCAGTGGAAATGGGCCTCATCTCGCCTGGAGGGGAGAACCTCCTGGATTTTCTCGAGTTGCGGCAGGTGCTCTCGACTTACGACTGGGACCTCAGGGACCCGCTCTGGTGGCCTCAGGAAAGGCCAGTCCCCATGCGAGTTGCTCGGGGGCCTCTCGGGATTCCTCTCCCGTCGAAGCCGGGGCCTAAGACCTTGTGTGGAATCGGTGCCGGAACCTGAGGATTCCTCTCCAGTGCTGACATGGATCTTGGGGTACTTCTGGAGTCTCCCCAGGGGAGTCAGTCCTCGTCTCGAGTGGGGGCATGCAGGTGCGCTTTCCTCCCGAGCTGTAACAGCAGTGTCGCGCTTCCCTTGGCGTGGATCAAGGGATCTGGGGCTTTCCCTCGAGGCTTTCCCACGAGGTTTTCCCACGAGGCTTTCCCACAGGGCTGTCCCACGTGCCACCTTGGTGTGCGTCGATCCTCGACTTGAAAGTCGAGGCAGTGCAGGGAAAACAGTTTCCCTGGAATGGACTGAGACTTCTGCAGGGACTCTGGGAATATTGACATGACACTGGAGTTCGTCTCGACTTTCCTGTGGAGAGCGCCTCCTCTTGAGATGCGACGGAACGCCGGGAATTCTTTCCCGACCACGCAGGGAAAGGATCCCTCCTCTCGAGCTAGGAGGCGGAAACGGGTCTCCGCTGGATGTGGGCGGGACTCTCGTGCTTCCTCTCGAGTGGAGACCGGTTTTTCGAGGAACTTCTTGAGTTGCAGTAAGGGTGTGAAGGACCCTTTGGAAGTTCCAGAGTTTAGGTGTGATTAGCCTCAGGACGCCTCAGCGGAAATGGGCCTCATCTCGCCTGGAGGGCAGAACCTCCTGGATTTTCTCGAGTTGCGGCAGGTGCTCTCGACTTACGACGGGAACCTCAGGGACCCGCTGTGGTGGCGTCAGGAAAGGCCAGTCCCCATGCGAGTTGCTCGAGGCCCTCTCGGGATTCCTCTCCCGTCGATGCAGGGGCCTAAGATCTTGTGTGGAGTCGGTGCCGGAACCTGAGGATTCCTCTCCAGTGCTGACATGGATCTTGGGGTACTTCTGGAGTCTCCCCAGGGGAGTCAGTCCTCGTCTCGAGTGGGGGCATGCACGTGCACTTTCCTACCGAGCTGTAGCAGCAGTGTCGCGCTTCCCTTCGTGTGGATCAAGGGATCTGTGGCTTTCCATCAAGGCTTTCCCACGAGGCTTTCCCACAGTGCTGTCCCACGTGCCACCGTGGTGTGAGTCCAACCCCCAGATGTCCAGTCCATTCCAGGGAAACCTGGTTTTCCCTGCACTGTCCTCGACTTTCTAGCCGGGGTTGGACTCACACCACGGTGGCACGTGGGACAGCACTGTGGGAAAGCCTCGTGGGAAAGCCTTGATGGAAAGCCACAGATCCCTTGATCCACACGAAGGGAAGCGCGACACTGCTGCTACAGCTCGGTAGGAAAGTGCACGTGCATGCCCCCACTCGAGACGAGGACTGACTCCCCTGGGGAGACTCCAGAAGTACCCCAAGATCCATGTCAGCACTGGAGAGGAATCCTCAGGTTCCGGCACCGACTCCACACAAGATCTTAGGCCCCTGCATCGACGGGAGAGGAATCCCGAGAGGGCCTCGAGCAACTCGCATGGGGACTGGCCTTTCCTGACGCCACCACAGCGGGTCCCTGAGGTTCCCGTCGTAAGTCGAGAGCACCTGCCGCAACTCGAGAAAATCCAGGAGGTTCTGCCCCTCCAGGCGAGATGAGGCCCATTTCCGCTGAGGCGTCCTGAGGCTAATCACACCTAAACTCTGGAACTTCCAAAGGGTCCTTCACACCCTTACTGCAACTCAAGAAGTTCCTCCGAAAAACCCGGTCTCCACTCGAGAGGAAGCACGAGAGTCCCGCCCACATCCAGCGGAGACCCGTTTCCGCCTCCTAGCTCGAGAGGAGGGATCCTTTCCCTGCGTGGTCGGGAAAGAATTCCCGGCGTTCCCGTCGCATCTCAAGAGGAGGCGCTCTCCACAGGAAAGGTCGAGACGGAACTCCAGGTGTCATGTCCAATATTCCCAGAGTCCTGCCAGAAGTCTCAGTCCATTCCAGGGAAACTGTTTTCCCTGCACTGCCTCGACTTTCAAGTCGAGGATCGACTGCACACCAACGGTGGCACGTGGGACAGCCCTGTGGGAAAGCCTCGTGGGAAAAGCCTCGTGGGAAAGCCTCGAGGGAAAGCCCCAGATCCCTTGATCCACGCGAAGGGAAGCGCGACACTGCTGCTACAGCTCGGGAGGAAAGCGCACCTGCATGCCCCCACTCGAGACGAGGACTGACTCCCCTGGGGAGACTCCAGAAGTACCCCAAGATCCATGTCAGCACTGGAGAGGAATCCTCAGGTTCCGGCACCGATTCCACACAAGGTCTTAGGCCCCGGCTTCGACGGGAGAGGAATCCCGAGAGGCCCCGGCCCGAGCATCTCGCAATGGGGACTGGCCTTTCCTGAGGCCACCAGAGCGGGTCCCTGAGGTCCCCAGTCGTAAGTCGAGAGCACCTGCCGCAACTCGAGAAAATCCAGGAGGTTCTCCCCTCCAGGCGAGATGAGGCCCATTTCCACTGAGGCGTCTGGAGGCTAATCACATCTAAACTCTGGAACTTCCAAAGGGTCCTTCACACCCTTGCTGCAACTCAAGAAGTTCCTCCGACATACCCGTACTCCACTCGAGAGGAAGCACGAGAGTCCCGCCCACATCCAGCAGGAGACCCCGTTTCCGCCTCCTAGCTCGAGAGTGAGGGTATCCTTTCCCTGCGTGGTCGGGAAAGAATTCCCGGCCTTCCCGTCGCATCTCAAGAGGAGGCGCTCTCCACAGGAAAGGCGAGAGGAACTCCAGGGTCGTGCCACATTCCCAGAGTCCCCCAGATGTCTCAGTCCATTCCAGGGAAACCTGTTTTCCCTACACTGCCTCGACTTTCAAGCCGAGGATCGACTCACACCACGGTGGCACGTGGGACAGCCCTGTGGGAAAGCCTCGTGGGAAAGCCTCATGGGAAAGCCTCGAGGGAAAGCCACTGATCCCTTGATCCACGCGAAGGGAAGCGTGACACTGCTGCTACAGCTCGGGAGGAAAGCGCACTTGCATGCCCCCACTCGAGACGAGGACTGACTCCCCTGGGGAGACTCCAGAAGTACCCCAAGATCCATGTCAGCACTGGAGAGGAATCCTCAGGTTCCGGCACCGATTCCACACAAGGTCTTAGGCCCCGGCTATCGACGGGAGAGGAATCCCGAGAGGCCCCCGAGCAATCTCGCATGGGGACTGGCCTTTCCTGACGCCACCAGAGCGGGTCCCTGAGGTCCCAGTCGTAAGTCGAGAGCACCTGCCGCAACTCGAGAAAATCCAGGAGGTTCTCCCCTCCAGGCGAGATGAGGCCCATTTCCGCTGAGGCGTCTGGAGGCTAATCGCATCCTAACATCTGGAACTTCCAAAGGGTCCTTTCACATCCCTTTACTGCAACTCAAGAAGTTCCTCGACAAACCGGTCTCCACTCGAGAGGAAGCACGAGAGTCCCGCCCACATCCAGCAGGAGACCCGTTTCCGCCTCCTAGCTCGAGAGGAGGGATCCTTTCCCTGCTGGTCGGGAAAGAATTCCCGGCGTTCCGCTCGCATCTCAAGAGGAGGCGCTCTCCACAGGAAAGTCGAGAGGAACTCCAGTGGTCATGTCCACATATTCCCAGAGTCCCGCCAGATGTCTCAGTCCATTCCAGGGAAACCTGTTTTCCCTGCACTGCCTCGACTTTCAAGTCCGAGGATCGACTCACACCACAGGTGGCACGTGGGACAGCCCTGTGGGAAAGCCTCGTGGGAAAGCCTCGTGGGAAAGCCTCGAGGGAAAGCCCACAGATCCCTTGATCCACGCCAAGGGAAGCGTGACACTGCTGCTACAGCTCGGGAGGAAAGCGCACCGTGCATGCCCCCACTCGAGACGAGGACTGACTCCCCTGGGGAGACTCCAGAAGTACCCCAAGATCCATGTCAGCACTGGAGAGGAATCCTCAGGTTCCGGCACCGACTTCCACACAAGGTCTTAGGCCCGGCATCGACGGGAGAGGAATCCGAGAGGCCCCCGAGCAACTCGCATGGGGACTGGCCTTTCCTGAGGCCACCAGAGCGGGTCCCTGAGGTCCCCAGTCGTAAGTCGAGAGCACCTGCCGCAACTCGAGAAAATCCAGGAGGTTCTCCCCTCCAGGCGAGATGAGGCCCATTTCCGCTGAGGCGTCTCGGAGGCTAATCACATCTAACATCTGGAACTTCCAAAGGGTCCTTCACTCCTTTGACTGCAACTCAAGAAGTTCCTCCGACAAACCCGGTCTCCACTCGAGAGGAAGCACGAGATGTCCCGCCCACATCCAGCAGAGAGCCCCGTTTCCGCCTCCTAGCTCGAGAGTAGGGATCCTTTCCCTGCGTGGTCGGGAAGAATTCCGGCGTTCCCGTTCGCATCTCAAGAGGAGGCGCTCTCCACAGGAAATGCGAGAGGAACTCCAGGGTTCGTGCCACCATTCCCAGAGTCCCCCAGATGTCTCAGTCCATTCCAGGGAAACCTGTTTTCCCTGCACTGTCCCGACTTTCAAGCCGAGGATCGACTCACACCACGGTGGCACGTGGGACAGCCCTGTGGGAAAGCCTCGTGGGAAAGCCTCGACTGGGAAAGCCACAGATCCCTTGATCCACGCGAAGGGAAGCGCGACACTGCTGCTACAGCTCGGAAGGAAAGCGCACGTGCATGCCCCCACTCGAGACGAGGACTGACTCCCCTGGGGAGACTCCAGAAGTACCCCAAGATCCATGTCAGCACTGGAGAGGAATCCTCAGGTTCCGGCACCGACTCCACACAAGGTCTTAGCCCCGGCATCGACGGGAGAGGAATCCCGAGAGGCCCCGAGCAACTCGCATGGGACTGCCTTTCCCTGAGGCACCAGAGCCGGTCCTGATGTCCCCGTCGTAAGTCGAGAGCACCTGCCGCAACTCGAGAAAATCCAGGAGGTTCTCCCTCCAGGCGAGATGAGGCCCATTTCCGCTGAGGCGTCCTGAGGCTAATCACACCTAAACTCTGGAACTTCCAAAGGGTCCTTCACACCCTTACTGCAACTCAAGAAGTTCCTCGAAAAACCGGGGTCTCCACTTCGAGAGGAAGCCAAGAGAGCCCGCCCATCCAGCGGAGACCCGTTTCGCGCCTCCTAGCTTCGAAGTGGTCACTTTCCCTGGATGTGAAAAATTCCCGAGCGTTCCGCTCGGCATCTCAAGAAGGAGGCGCATCTCCACAGGAAAGGCGAGAGGAACTGGCCAAGGGTCCGTGCACATTCCCAGATGTCGCCCCAAGAGTGTCCAGTCCATTCGCAGGAGAAACCCTGTTTTTCCTCTACACTGCTCGACTTTCAAGCCGAGGATCGACTCACACCACGTGGCACTGTGGGACAGCCGCCTGTGGGAAAGCCTCGTGGGAAGCCTCATGGAAAGCCCGAGGAAACCCCTGTGCCTTGATCCCCGCGAAGGGAAGCGTGACAACTGCCTGCTACAGCATCGGGAGGAAAGCGCACTTGCACTGCCCCCACTCGAGACGAGGACTGACCCCCTGGGGAAGACTGCCAGAAGTACCCCAAGATCCATTTCAGCACTGGAGAGAAGAATACCTCAGGTTCCGGCACGATTCCACACAAAGGTCTTAGGCCCGGCTTCGAACGGGATAGGAATGCCGAAGACGGGCCCCCGAAGCATCTCGCATGGGGACTGGCCTTCCAGAGGCCACCGAGGCAGTCCCCTGAGGTCCAGTCGTAGTCGAGAAGCACCTCCGCAAACTTGAGAAAAATCCAGAAGGCTTTCTTGCCTCTCAGGCGAGATTGAGGCCCATTTCCGCTGGAGGCGTTGGAGGCTAATCACATCTAACATACTGGAACTTCCAAAGGGCTCTTTCACTGTCCTTTACTGCAACTCAAGCAGTTCGCTCGACAAACCGGTCCTCCGCTCGAGAGGAAGCACGAGATTCCCGCCCACATCAGCAGAGACCCGTTTCCCGCCTCCTAGCTCGAAAGTAAGGATCCTATTCGCCTGTGGTCGGGAAAGAATTCCCGGCTTCCTTCGCATCTCAAGAGGAGGCGCTCTCCACAGGAATGGAGGAGGAACTTTTTCCCCAAGGGTTGTGCCCACCATTCCCAGAGTCCCCAGATGTGTCTCAGTCCATTCAGGGAACCTGTTTTCCCTGCCATGTCTCTGACTTTCTAAGCCGGGTTGGACTCACACCACGGTGGGCACGTGGGACAGCATGATCGTGGCGAAAGCCTCGTGGAGAAAGCCTCATGATGGAAGCCACAGATCCCTTGATCCACCGGAAGGAAGCGCCGAACACTACTGCTACACGCGTAGAAAGTGCACGTGCATGCCCCGACCTCGAGACAGAGGAACTGAACTGCCCCTGGGGAGAACTCCAGAAGATACCCGCAAGATCCATGTCAGCTACTGGGAGGAGGAATCGCTCAGGTTCCAGCGCAACGCGCTCCAGCACAAGATTCTTAGGCCGCCTGCATCGACGAGAGAGGAATCCTGAGAGGGCGCTCGAAGCAACTCGCATGGGGACTGGCCTTTCTGACGCACCTGACAAGCGGGTCCCATGAGGATTCCCGATCAGTAAGGTCGAGAGCCACCGTGCCCGCAAACTCGAGAAAATCGGAGGTTCTCCCCCTTCCAGGCCGCAGATGGAAGAGCCCATTTCCGCTGTAGCGCGTCCCGGAGGGCTAATGCAACACTCTGAGAACTGTCTCAAAGGGTTCCATTCCCAACACTCCTTCTCAAACTTCAAGAAGCTCTCTCGACAACAAACGTTCCAGCTCGAGAGCGAAGCACAGAGAGTCCCGCCCACATCCAGAGCGAGCCGTTCCGCCTAGCTCCGAGAGGTAGCGGATTCTTCCCTGCGTGGTCGGGGAAAGAATTCCAGGCTTCCCCGCGCATTCAGTCGGAAGGCGCTTCTCCACAGGATATAGGCGCGTGAGGAACTCCAGCGGTCGCTGCCACCATTCCGCAGAGTCCGCCAGCAATTTCTGCAGTCCATTCCCAAGGAACACCTGTTTTCCCCTGCACTGCCTTGGCACTTTCAAGCCGCAAGGATCGACTCACACCACAGTGGCACGTGGTACACCCTGTGGGAACTACGCGCTCGTGGGAAGCCTCATGGGAAAGCCTGGCAGGGAAAGCCCTGATCCTTTGATCCACGCTGAGGAAAAAGCGTGCGACACTGCTGGCTAAGAGGCGAGGACTGCAGGCGAAGGAAAAGGGCACGTGCATGCCCCACTCGAGACGAGGACTGACTTCCCCTGGGAGACCTCCAGAAGTACCCCCAAGACCATGTCAAGCACTGGCAGCAGGAATCCCTCAGGTTTCCGGCACTGACTCCACACAAGGGTTTTAGGCCCCAGCATCGATCGGGAGAGCAGAAAACCCGAGAGGTCACCCGAGAGCCAAGGCCACCCGCAACGCAGGGGACTCGCCTTTCCTGAGGCCAGCCAGAGCGGCGTCCCTGACGTGTCCCGGTCGTAAGTCGAGAGCACCTGCGGCAACTCGAGAAGAATTCCAGGAGTCTCTCCCTCCAATGCGAGAGTGAAGGCCCATTTCCGACTTGAGCGCGTCTGTGAGGCTAATCAAGCATCTAACATCATGGAACTTCCAAAGGCGTCTTCGACACCCTTACGCTGGCAACCAAGAAGTTGCTCCGACATACCGTCTCCACTCGAGAGGAAGCCACTGAAGGAGTCCCGCGACACCAGCAGGAGCCCCGTTTCCGCCTCCTATGCTCGAGAGGAGGTCCTTTCGCCTGCGTGGTCGGAAAAGATTCCCGGCCTTCCGTCGCACTCAAGAGGAGCGCGCTCTCCACAGGAAAGCGAGGAGGAACTCCAGGTCGTGTAGCATCATTCCAGATCCCCCAGATGTCTCAGTCTTTCCAGGGAAACCTGTTTTCCCTCTACACTGCTCGACTTTCTACGAGGATCGTACTCCACACCAACGGTGGCACGTGGGCATCCCTGTGGGAAAACACTCGTGGAAAGCCCATGGGAAAGCCTCGAGGCGAAAAGCCACATGATCGCCTTGAATCACGGCGAAGGGCAAGGCCGTGACACTCTGCTAAGCGGCCGGGAGGAAAGCGCACGTGCATGCCCCCTAGCTCGAGACGAGGACATGACTCCCAGGCTGGGCAAGGAACTCCAGGGAAGCTAACCCCAAGATCCATGTCAGCAACTGTGAGAGGAATCCGTCAGGTCTCCCGCACGACTCCACACAAGCAGTATCTTAGGCCCGCTGCTCGATCGGCGAGAGGCAATGCCGGGAGAGGCGCCTCGAGCATAACTCGCATGGGGGACTGGCCTTTCCTGAGGCCACCAGCACATGGTCCTGAGGTCTCCGTCGTAATGTCGAGCAGCACCTGCCGCAACTCTCGAGAAAATCCAGGAGGTTTCTCCCTCGCAGGCGAGATGAGGCCCATTATTCCGCTGAGGCTTCTCCGAGGCTAATCACACCTAATCTCTGGAACTTAAACGGGTCCTTCACACCCTCTCTGCCCAACTCAAGAAGTTCCTCGAAACAACCGGTCCTCGACTCGAGAGAGACACGAGAGTCCCGCCCACATCCAGTGCTAGCCCCGTTTCCGCTCTAGCTGCGAAGAGGACGGGTCCTTTCCCTGGCCGTCGTTCACGGAAAAATCCCGCCCGTTCCTCGCAGCTCAAGAGGTCGAGCGTCTCTACGAAAAGGAAAGGCGAGAGCGAACTCCAGGTGTCTGCACATTCCCAGAGTCCCCTGCATGAGTCTCAGTCCACTCCAGGGAAACTGTTTTTCCTGCACTGGGCCTTCGGACGTTCCAAGCGAGGGAGACTCACACCACGGTTGCACGTGAGACAGCATTTTGGGAAAGCCTCGGTGGAAACCTCGTGGGAAAGGAGCTCGGAGGGAAAGCA
>NW_017193751.1:0-9661 GCF_001704415.2 Capra hircus
AGGTCCCCGTCGTAAGTCGAGAGCACCTGCCGCAACTCGAGAAAATCCAGGAGGTTCTCCCCTCCAGGCGAGATGAGGCCCATTTCCGCTGAGACCATCTCGAGGCTAATCACACCAAACTTCTGGAACTTCCAAAGGGTCCTTCACAGCCTTGCTGCAACTCAAGAAGTTCCCCGACATACCGTCTCCACTCGAGAGGAAGCACGAGAGACCCGCCACATCCAGAGGAGCCCCGTTTCCGCCTCCTAGCTCGACAGGAGGGATCCTTTCCTGCGTGTTAGGGAAAGAAATCCCGGCGTTCCGTCGCATCTCAAGAGGAGGCGCTCTCCACAGGAAAGGCGAGAGGAACTCCAGGGTCGTGCCACCATTCCCAGAGTCCCCCAGATGTCTCAGTCCATTCCAGGGAAACCTGTTTTCCCTGCACTGGCCTCGACTTTCAAGCCGAGGATCGACTCACACCACGGTGGCACGTGGACAGCCCTGTGGGAAAGCCTCATGGGAAGGCCTAGTGGGAAAGCCTCGAGGGGAAGCTACAGATCCCTTGATCCATGCAAAGGGAAGCGTGATACTGCTGCTACAGCTCAGGAGGAAAGCGCACGTGCATGCCCCCACTCGAGACGAGGACTGACTCCCCTGGGAGACTCCAGAAGTACCCAAGATCCATGTCAGCACTGGAGAGGAATCCTCAGGTTCTGGCACCGACTCCACACAAGGTCTTAGGCCCCGGCATCGACGGGAGAGGAATCCCGAGAGCCCCCGAGCAACTCGCATGGGGACTGGCCTTCCTGAGGCCACCAGAGCGGGTCCCTGAGGTCCCCGTCGTAAGTCGAGAGCACCTGCCGCAACTCGAGAAAATCCAGGAGGTTCTCCCCTCCAGGCGAGATGAGGCCATTTCCGCTGAGGCGTCTCGAGGCTAATCACACTAACCTCTGGAACTTCCAAAGGGTCCTTCACACCCTTGCTGCAACTCAAAAGTTCCCCGACGACATACCCGCTCCACTCGAGAGGAAGCACGAGAGTCCGCCCACATCCAGAGGAGCCCCGTTTTCCGCCTCCTAGCTCGAGAGGAGGGATCCTTTCCCTGCGTGGTCGGGAAAGAATTCCTGGCGTTCCCGTCGCATCTCAAGAGGAGGCGCTCTCCACAGGAAAGGCGAGAGGAACTCCAGGGTCGTGCCACCATTCCCAGAGTCCCCCAGATGTCTCAGTCCATTCCAGGGAAACCTGTTTTCCCTGCACTGCCTCCACTTTCAAGCCGAGGATCACTCACACCACGGTGGCACGTGGGACAGCCCTGTGGGAAAGCCTCGTGGGAAGGCCTAGTGGGAAAGCTCTAGGGAAAGCCACAGATCCCTTGATCCACGCGAAGGGAAGCGTGACACTGCTGCTACAGCTCGGCAGGAAAGCGCACGTGCATGCCCCCATCGAGACGAGGAATGACTCCCCTGGGGAGACCCCAGAAGTACCCCAAGGTCCATGTCAGCACTGGAGAGGAATCCTCAGGTTCCGGCACCGACTCCACACAAGGTCTTAGGTACCGACATTGACGGCAGAGGAATCCGAGAGCCCCCAAGCAACTCTCCTGGGGACTGGCCTTTCCTGAGGCCACCAGAGCGGGTCCCTGAGGTCCCCGTCGTAAGTCGAGAGCACCGGCCGCAACTCGAGAAAATCCAGGAGGTTCTCCCTCCAGGCGAGAGGAGGCCCATTTCCGCTGAGACCTCTCGAGGCTAATCACACCAAACTTCTGGAACTTCCAAAGGGTCCTTCACACCGTTGCTGCAACTCAAGAAGTTCCCGACATACCCGTCTCCACTCGAGAGGAAGCACGAGAGACGCGCCCACATCCAGAGGAGCCCCGTTTCCGCCTCCTAGCTCGACAGGGGGGATCCTTTCCCTGCGTGTTTGGGAAAGAATCCCGGCGTTCCCGTCGCATCTCAAGAGGAGGCGCTCTCCACAGGAAAGGCGAGAGGAACTCCAGGGTCGTGCCACCATTCCCAGAGTCCCCCAGATTTCTCAGTCCATTCCAGGGAAACCTGTTTTCCCTGCACTGCCTCGACTTTCAACCGAGGATCGACTCACACCACGGTGGCACGTGGGACAGCCCTGTGGGAAAGCCTCTGGGAAGGCCTAGTGGGAAAGCCTCGAGGGAAAGCACAGATCCCTTGATCCACGCGAAATGGAAGCGTGACACTGCTGCTACAGCTCGGGAGGAAAGCGCACGTGCATGCCCCCACTCGAGACGAGGACTGACTCCCCTGGGAGACTCCAGAAGTACCCCAAGATCCATGTCAGCACTGGAGAGGAATCCTCAGGTTCCGGCACCGATTCCACACAAGGTCTTAGGCCCGGCATCGACGGGAGAGGAATCCCGAGAGCCCCCCGAGCAACTCGCATGGGGACTGGCCTTTCCTGAGGCCACCAGAGCGGGTCCCTGAGGTCCCGTCGTAAGTCGAGAGCACCTGACGCAACTCGAGAAAATCCAGGAGGTTCTCCCCTCCAGGCGAGATGAGGCCCATTTCCGCTGAGGCGTCTCGAGGCTAATCACACCTAACCTCTGGAACTTCCAAAGGGTCCTTCACACCCTTGCTGCAACTCAAGAAGTTCCCCGACATACCGTCTCCACTCGAGAGGAAGCACGAGAGTCCCGCCCACATCCAGAGAGAGCCCCGTTTCCGCCTCCTAGCTCGAGAGGAGGGATCCTTTCCCTGCGTGGTCTGGAAAGAATTCCCGGCGTTCCCGTCGCATCTCAAGAGGAGGCGCTCTCCACAGGAAAGGCGAGAGGAACTCCAGGGTCGTGCCACCATTCCCAGAGTCCCCCAGATGTCTCAGTCCATTCCAGGGAAACCTGTTTTCCCTGCACTGCCTCGACTTTCAAGCCGAGGATCGACTCACACCACGGTGGCACGTGGGACAGCCCTGTGGGAAAGCCTCGTGGGAAAGCCTCCTGGGAAAGCTCTAGGGAAAGCCACAGATCCCTTGATCCACGCGAAGGGAAGCGTGACACTGCTGCTACAGCTCGGGAGGAAAGCGCACGTGCATGCCCCCACTCGAGACGAGGAATGACTCCCCTGGGGAGACTCCAGAAGTACCCCAAGATCCATGTCAGCACTGGAGAGGAATCCTCAGGTTCCGGCACCGACTCCACACAAGGTTTAGGCCGGCATTGACGGGAGAGGAATCCCGAGAGGCCCCCGAGCAACTCGCATGGGGACTGGCCTTTCCTGAGGCCACCAGAGCGGGTCCCTGAGGTCCCCGTCGTAAGTCGAGAGCACCTGCCGCAACTCGAGAAAATCCAGGAGGTTCTCCCCTCCAGGCGAGATGAGGCCCATTTCCGCTGAGGCCTCTCGAGGCTAATCACACCTAAACTCTGGAACTTCCAAAGGGTCCTTCACACCCTTGCTGCAACTCAAGAAGTTCCCCGACATACCCGTCTCCACTCGAGAGGAAGCACGAGAGTCCCGCCCACATCCAGAGGAGCCCCGTTTCCGCCTCCTAGCTCGAGAGGAGGGATCCTTTCCCTGCGTGGTCGGGAAAGAATTCCCGGCATTTCCGTCGCATCTCAAGAGGAGGCGCTCTCCACAGGAAAGGCGAGAGGAACTCCAGGGTCGTGCCACCATTCCCAGAGTCCCCCAGATGTCTCAGTCCATTCCAGGGAAACCTGTTTTCCCTGCACTGCCTCGACTTTCAAGCCGAGGATCGACTCACACCACGGTGGCACGTGGGACAGCCCTGTGGGAAAGCCTCGTGGAAAGCCTCGTGGGAAAGCCTCGAGGGAAAGCCACAGATCCCTTGATCCACGCGAAGGAAGCGTGACACTGCTGCTACAGCTCGGGAGGAAAGCCACGTGCATGCCCCCAATGGAGACGAGGACTGACTCCCCTGGGGAGACTCCAGAAGTACCCCAAGATCCATGTCAGCACTGGAGAGGAATCCTCAGGTTCCGGCACTGACTCCACACAAGGTCTTAGGCCCGGCATCGACGGGAGAGGAATCCGAGAGGCCCCCGAGCAACTCGCATGGGGACTGGCCTTTCCTGAGGCCACCAGAGCGGGTCCCTGAGGTCCCCGTCGTAAGTCGAGAGCACCTGCCGCAACTCGAGAAAATCCAGGAGGTTCTCCCCTCCAGGCGAGATGAGGCCCATTTCCGCTGAGGCGTCACGAGGCTAATCACACCTAACTCTGGAACTTCCAAAGGTCCTTCACACCCTTGCTGCAACTCAAGAAGTTCCCCGACATACCCGTCTCCACTCGAGAGGAAGCACGAGAGTTCCGCCCACATCCAGAGGAGCCCCGTTTCCGCTCCTAGCTCGAGAGGAGGGATCCTTTCCCTGCGTGGTCGGGAAAGAATTCCCGGCGTTCCCGTCGCATCTCAAGAGGAGGCGCTCTCCACAGGAAAGGCGAGAGGAACTCCAGGGTCGGCCACCATTCCCAGAGTCCCCCAGATGTCTCAGTCCATTCCAGGGAAACCTGTTTTCCCTGCACTGCCTCGACTTTCAAGCCGAGGATCGACTCACACTACGGTGGCACGTGGGACAGCCCTGTGGGGAAAGCCTCGAGGGAAAGCCACAGATCCCTTGATCCACGTGAAGGGAAGCGTGACACTGCTGCTACAGCTCGGGAGGAAAGCGCACGTGCATGCCCCCTCGAGACGAGGACTGACTCCCCTGGGGAGACTCCAGAAGTACCCCAAGATCCATGTCACACTGGAGAGGAATCCTCAGGTTCCGGCACCGACTCACACAAGGTCTTAGGCCCCGGCATCGACGGGAGAGGAATCCCGAGAGGCCCGCGCGAAACTCGCCTGGGGACTGGCCTTTCCTGAGGCCACCAGAGCGGGTCCCTGAGGTCCCCGTCGTAAGTCGAGAGCACCTGCCGCAACTCGAGAAAATCCAGGAGGTTCTCCCCTCCAGGCGAGATGAGGCCCATTTCCGCTGAGGCGTCTCGAGGCTAATCACACCTAACCTCTGGAACTTCCAAAGGGTCCTTCACACCCTTGCTGCAACTCAAGAAGTTCCCCGACATACCCGTCTCCACTCGAGAGGAAGCACGAGAGTTCCCGCCCACATCCAAAGGAGCCCCGTTTCCGCCTCCATAGCTCGAGAGGAGGGATCCTTTCCCTGCGTGGTCGGGAAAGAATTCCCGGCGTTCCCGTCGCATCTCAAGAGGAGGCGCTCTCCACAGGAAAGGCGAGAGGAACTCCAGGGTCTGCCACCATTCCCAGAGTCCCCCAGATGTCTCAGTCCATTCCAGGGAAACCTGTTTTCCCTGCACTGCCTCGACTTTCAAGCCGAGGATCGACTCACACCACGGTGGCACGTGGGACAGCCCTCGTGGGAAAGCCTCGTGGAAAGCCTCGAGGGAAAGCCACAGATCCTTGATCCACGCGAAGGGAAGCGTGACACTGCTGCTACAGCTCGGGAGGAAAGCGCACGTGCATGCCCCCACTCGAGACGAGGACTGACTCCCCTGGGGAGACTCCAGAAGTACCCCAAGATCCATGTCAGCACTGGAGAGGAATCCTCAGGTTGCACCGACTCCACAAAGGTTTAGGCCCGGCATCGACGGGAGAGGAATCCCGAGAGGCCCCGAGCAACTCGCATGGGGACTGGCCTTTCCTGAGGCCACCAGAGCGGGTCCCTGAGGTCCCCATCGTAAGTCGAGAGCACCTGCCGCAACTCGAGAAAATCCAGGAGGTTCTCCCCTCCAGGCGAGATGAGGCCCATTTCCGCTGAGGCGTCTCGAGGCTAATCACATCTAATATCTGGAACTTCCAAAGGGTCCTTCACACCCTTGCTGCAACTCAAGAAGTTCCCCGACATACCCGTCTCCACTCGAGAGGAAGCACGAGAGTCCGCCACATCCAGAGGAGCCCCGTTTCCGCCTCCTAGCTCGAGAGGAGGATCCTTTCCCTGCGTGGTCGGGAAAGAATTCCCGGCGTTCCCGTCGCATCTCAAGAGGAGGCGCTCTCCACAGGAAAGGCGAGAGGAACTCCAGGGTAGTGCCACCATTCCCAGAGTCCCCCAGATGTCTCAGTCCATTCCAGGGAAACCTGTTTTCCCTGCACTGCCTCGACTTTCAAGCCGAGATCGACTCACACCACGGTTGGCACGTGGGACAGCCCTGTGGGAAAGCCTCGTGGGAAAGCCTCGAGGAAAGCCACAGATCCCTTGATCCACGCGAAGGGAAGCGCGACACTGCTGCTACAGCTCGGGAGGAAAGCGCACGTGCATGCCCCCACTCGAGACGAGGACTGACTCCCCTGGGGAGACTCCAGAAGTACCCCAAGATCCATGTCAGCACTGGAGAGGAATCCTCAGGTTCCGGCACTGACTCCACACAAGGTCTTAGGCCCCGGCATCGACGGGAGAGGAATCCCGAGAGGCCCCCGAGCAACTCGCATGGGGACTGGCCTTTACTGAGGCCACCAGAGCGGGTCCCAGGGGTCCCCGTCGTAAGTCGAGAGCACCTGCCGCAACTCGAGAAAATCCAGGAGGTTCTCCCCTCCAGGCGAGATGAGGCCCATTTCCGCTGAGGCGTCTCGAGGCTAATCACACCTAACCTCTGGAACTTCCAAAGGGTCCTTCACACCCTTGCTGCAACTCAAGAAGTTCCCCGACATAACCGTCTCCACTCGAGAGGAAGCACGAGAGTCCCGCCCACATCCAGAGGAGCCCCGTTTCCGCCTCCTAGCTCGAGAGGAGGGATCCTTTCCCTGCGTGGTCGGGAAAGAATTCCCGGCGTTCCCGTCGCATCTCAAGAGGAGGCGCTCTCCACAGGAAAGGCGAGAGGAACTCCAGGGTCGTGCCACCATTCCCAGAGTCCCCCAGATGTCTCAGTCCATTCCAGGGAAACCTGTTTTCCCTGCACTGCCTCGACTTTCAAGCCGAGGATCGACTCACACCACGGTGGCACGTGGGACAGCCCTGTGGGAAAGCCTCGTGGGAAAGCCTCGTGGGAAAGCCTCGAGGGAAAGCCACAGATCCCTTGATCCACGCGAAGGGAAGCGTGACACTGCTGCTACAGCTCGGGAGAAAGCGCACGTGCATGCCCCCACTCGAGACGAGGACTGACTCCCCTGGGGAGACTCCAGAAGTACCCCAAGATCCATGTCAGCACTGGAGAGGAATCCTCAGGTTCCAGCACCGACTCCACACAAGGTCTTAGACCCCGGCATCGATGGAAGAGGAATCCCGAGAGGCCCCGAGCAACTCGCATGGGGAATGGTCTTTCCTGAGGCCACCAGAGCAGGTCCCTGAGGTCCCCGTCATAAGTGGAGAGCACCTGCCACAACTCGAGAAAATCCAGGAGGTTCTTCCTTCCAGGCGAAATGAGGCCCATTTCCGCTGAGGCGTCTCGAGGCTAATCACACCTAAACTCTGGAACTTCCAAAGAGTCCTTCACACCCTTGCTGCAAATCAAGAAGTTCCCCGACATTCCCGTCTCCACTCGAGAGGAAGCTCGAGAGTCCCGCCCACATCCAGAGGAGCCCCGTTTCCGCCTCCTAGCTCGAGACGGGGAATCCTTTCAGTGTGTGGTCGGGAAAGAATTCCCGGTGTTCCCGTCGCCTCTCAAGAACAGGCGCTCTCCACAGGAAAGGCCAGAGGAACTCCAGGGTCGTGCCACCATTCCCAGAGTCCTCCAGATGTCTCAGTCCATGCCAGGGACACCTGTTTTCCCTGCACTGCCTCGACATTCATGCAGATGATCGACCCACACAACGGTGGCACTTGGACAGCCCTGTGGGAAAGCCTGTTTGGAAAACTTGGTGGGAATGCCCAGAGGGAAAGCCACAGATCCCTTGATCGTCGGCCGGGAAGACTGACACTGGTTCTAGAGCTCGGGAGGAAAGCGCACGTGCATGCCCCCACTCGAGATGAGGACTGAATCGCCTGGGGAGACTCCAGAAGTACCCCAGGATCCATGTCAGGCCTGGAGAGAAATCCTCACGTTCCGGCCCCAACTCCAGACAAGGTCTTAGGTTCCGGCATCTACGGTAGAGGAATCCAGGGAGGTCCCCTAGCAACTCGCATGGGGACCTGCCTTTCCTGAGGCCACCAGAGCGGGTCCCTGAGGTCCCCGTCGTAAGTCGAGAGCACCTGCCGCAAGTCGAGAAAATCCTGGAGGTTCTCCCCTCCAGGCGAACAGAGGCGAATTATTGCTGAAGCATCTCGAGGCCAATCACACCTACCCCCTGAACCGTCCAAAGGTTCCTTCACACCCTTGCTGCAACTCAAGAAGTTCCCCGATATACCCGTATGCACTCGAGAGGAAGCAGAAGGGTCCCGCCCACATCCAAAGGAGCCCCGTTTCCGCCTCTTTGCTCGAGATGAGGGATCCTTTCCCTACTTGGTCGAAAAAGAATTCCCGAGGTTCCCGTCGCATCTCAAGAGGAGGCCCTCTCCACAGGAAAGGGGATAGGTACTCCAGGTCAGGCCACCATTCCAAGAGTCCCCCAGATGTCTCAGTCCATTTCAGAGGAACCTGTTTTCCCCAAACTGCCTCGACTTTCACGCCGAAGATCGACTCAAACCACAGTGGCACGTGGGACAGCCCTGTGGTAAAGCCTCGTAGGAAAGCCTCGTGGGAAAGCCTTGAGGGAAAGCCTCGAGGGAAAGCCACAGATCCCTTGATCCACGCGATGGGAAGCGTGACACTGCTTCCACAGCTCGGGAGGAAAGCGCACGTGCATGCCCCCACTCGAGACGAGGACTGACTCCCCTGGGGAGACTCCAGAAGTACCCCAAGATCCATGTCAGCACTGGAGAATAATTCTCAGTTTACGGCCCGACTTCACAAAAGGTCTTAGGCCCCAGCATTGAAGGGAGAGGAATCCTGAGAGGCCAATAAGCAACTCGCACGGAGAGTGGCCTTTCCTGAGGCCACCAGATAGGGTCCCTGTGGTCCCCGTCGTAAATCGAGAGCACCTACCGCAACTCGAGAAAATCCTGGAGATTCTCCCCTCCAGGCTAGATGAGGCCCATTTCCGCTGAGGCGACTCGAGGCTAATCACATCTAACCTTTGGAACTTCCATAGGGTCCTTCACACCCTTGCTGCAACTCAAGAAGTTCCCCGACATACCCTTGTCCACTCGAGAGGAAGCGCGAGCGTCCCTTGCACATCCAGAGAAGGCCCTTTTCCTCCTTGTAGCTCGAGATGAGGGATCCTTTCCCTGCGTGGTCGGGAAAGAATTCCTGGCATTCCCGTCGCATCCAAGAGGAAGCGCTCTCCACAGGAAAGGCGAGAGGAACTCCAGGGTCGTGCCACCATTCCAAGAGTCCCCCAGAGGACTGAGTCCATTCCAAAGGAAACTCTTTTACCTGCACTGCCTTGACTGTCACGTCGAGGATCGACTCACACCACGGTGGCACGTGGGACAGCCCTGTGTGTTAGCCTCGTGGGAAAGCCTCATGGGAAATCCTACAGGGAAAGCCACACATCCCTTGATCCACCCGTCGGGTAGCATGACACTGCTGCCACCGTTAGGGAGGAAAGCCCACGTGCATTTCCCCACTCGAGACGAGGACTGACTCCCCTGGGGAGAGTCCAGAAGTACCCAAAAATCCACGTCAGCACTGGAGAGGAATCCTCAGTTTCCGGTCCCAACTCAACACAAGGTCTTTTGACTCGGGAAATGCAAGCAGTTAAAAGATCTCTCCTTTGGAGC
>NW_017193752.1:0-9660 GCF_001704415.2 Capra hircus
TACCCAAGGTCCATGTCAGCCCTGGAGAGGAATCCTCAGGTTCCGGCACCGACTCCACGCAAGGGCTTAGGCCCCGGCATCAGGGGAGAGGAATCCGAGAAGCCCCGAGCAACTCGTATGGGACCTGCCTTTCCTGAGGCCACCAGAGCGGGTCCTGATGTCCCCGTCGTTAGTCAAGAGCACCTGCCGCAACTCGAAAATCCAGGAGGTTCTCCCTTCCAGGCGAGATGAGGCCCATTTCCGCTGAGGCGTCTCGAGGCTAATCACACCAAACCTCTGGAACTTCCAAAGGGTCCTTCACACCCTTGCTGCAACTCAAGAAGTTCGCTGACATTACCGTCTCCACTCGAGAGGAAGCACGAGAGTCCCGCCCACATCTAGAGGAACCCCTTTCCGCCTCCCAGCTCGAGAGGAGGGATCCTTTCCCTGCATGGTCGGGAAAGAATTCCCGGCGTTCCCGTCGCATCTCAAGAGGAGGCGCTCTCCACAGGAAAGGCGAGCGGAACTCCAGGGTCGTGCCACCATTCCCAGAGTCCCCAGATGTCTCAGTCCATTCCAGGGAAAACTTTTTTCCCTACACTGCTCGACTTTCAGGACGAGGATCGACTCACACCACGGTGGCACGTGGGACAGCCTTTGGGAAAGCCTCGAGGGAAAGCCACAGATCCTTGATCCACGCGAAGGGAAGCATGACACTGCTGCTGCAGCTCGGGAGGAAAGCGCACGTGCATGCCCCACTCGAGACAAGGACTGACTCCCTGGGGAGACTCCAGAAGTACCCAAAATCCATGTCAGCACTGGAGAGGAAAACCTCAGTTTCCGGCACCGACTCCACACAAGTTCTTAGGCCCGGCACCGAAGGGAGAGGAATCCCGAGAGGTCCCCGTGCAACTTGCATGGGGACTGGCCTTTCCTGAGGCCACCAGAGAGGGTCCCTGAGGCCCCGTCGTAGGTCGAGAGCACCTGCCGCAACTTGATAAATCCAGGAGGTTCTCCCTTTCAGGCGAGATGAGGACCATTTCTGCTGAGACGTCTCGAGGCTAATCACACCTAACCTCTGGAAGTTACAAAGCGTCCTTCACACCTTTCTGCAACTCAAGAAGTTCCCCGACATACCCGTTTCCACTCGAGAGGAAGCACGAGTGTCCGCCCACATCCAGATGAGCCCCGTTTCCGCCTCATAGCTCAACAGGAGGGATCCATTCCCTGCGTGTCGGGAAAGAATTCCCGGCGTTCCCGTCACATCTCAAGAGGAGCGCTCTCCACAGGAAAGGCGAGAGGTACTCCAGGGTCGTGCCACCATTCCCAGATCCCCCAGATGTCTCAGTCCATTCCACGGAAGCCTGTTTTCCCGGCACTGACTCAACGTTCAAGACGAGGATCGACTGACACCACGGTGGCACGTGGGACATCACCTCGTGGGAAGCCTGGTGGGAAAGCGTCGTGGGAAAGCCTCGCTTAAAGCCTCGAGGGAAAGCCACTGATCCTGATACACGGGAAGGGAAGCGTGACACTGCTGCTACAGTTCGGGAGGAAAGTGCACGTGCATGCCCCCACTCGAGACGAGGACTGACTCCCCTGGGGAGACTCCAGAAGTACCCCAAGATCCATGTCAGAACTGGAGAGGAATTCTCAGTTTCCGACACCGACTCCACACAAGGTCTTAGGCCCTGGCATCGACGGGAGAGGAATCCCTAGAGGCCCCGAGTAACTCGCATGGGGACCGTCCTTTCGATATGCCACCAGAGCGGGTCCCTGAGGTCCCCGTCGTAAGTCGAGAGCACCTGCCACAACTCGAGAAAATCCAAGAGGTTCTCCCCTCCAGGCGAGATGAGGCCCATTTCCGCTGAGGCGTCTGGAGGCTAATCACACCTAACCTCTGGAACTTCCATAGGGTACTTCACACCCCTTGCTGCAACTCAAGAAGTTCCCCGACATACCCGTCTCCAGTCGAGAGGAAGCACGAGAGTCCCGCCCACATCCAGAGGAGCCCCGTTTCAGCTTCCTAGCTCAGAGAGGAGGGATCCTTTCCCTGCGTGTTCGGGAAAGAATTTCTGGCGTTCCCGTTGCATCTCAAGAGGAGGCACTCTCCACAGGAAAGGCGAGAGGACTCCAGGGTCGTTCCCCCATTCCCAGAGTCCCCCAGATTTCTCAGGTCCATTCCAGGGAAACCTGTTTTCCCTGCACTGCCTCGACTTTCAAGCCGAGGATCGACTCACACCACGGTGGCACGTGGGACAGCCCTGTGGGAACGCATCGTGGAAAAGCCTCCTGGGAAAGCCTGGAGGGAAAGCCACAGATCCCTTGATCCACGCGAAGGGAAGCGTGACACTGCTGCTACAGCTCGGGAGGAAAGCGCACGTGCATGCCACCACTTAGAGGAGGACTGACTCCCCTGGGGAGACTCCAGAAGTACCCCAAGATCCATGTCAGCACTGGAGAGGAATCCTCAGGTTCCGGCACCCGACTCCACACAAGGTCTTAGGCCCCGGCATCGACGGGAGAGGAATCCCTAGAGGGCCCCGTGCAACTCGCATGGGGACTGGCCTTTCCTGAGGCCACCAGAGGGGGTCCCTGTGTTCCCCGTCGTAAGTCGAGAGCACCTGCCGCAACTCGAGAAAATCCAGGAGGTTCTCCCCTCCAGGCAAGATGAGGTCCATTTCCGCTGAGGCGTCTCGAGGCTAATCACACCTAACCTCTGGAACTTCCAACGGGTCCTTCACACCCTTGCTGCAACTCAAGAAGTTTCCCGACATACCCGTCTCCACTCGAGAGGAAGCACGAGAGTTCCGCCCACATCCAGAGGGAGCCCCGTTTCCGCCTCCTAGCTCGAGAGGAGGGATCCTTTCCCTGCGTGGTCGGGAAAGAAATTCCAGCGTTCCCGTTGAATCTCAAGAGGAGGCACTCTCCACAGGAAAGGCGAGAGGAACTCCAGGGTCGTTCCCCCATTCCCAGAGTCCCCCAGATTTCTCAGTCCATTCCAGGGAAACCTGTTTTCCCTGCACTGCCTCGACTTTCAAGCGAGGATCGACTCACACCACGGTGGCACGTGCGACAGCCCTGTGGGAAATCCTCGTGGGAAAGCCTTGTGGGAAAGCCTCGAGGGAAAGCCACAGATCCCTTGATCCATGCGAATAGAAGTGTGACATTGCTGCTACAGCTCGGGAGAAAAGCGCTCGTGCATGCCCCCACTCGAGACGAGGACTGACTCCACTGGGGAGACTCCAGAAGTACCCCAAGATCCATGTCAGCACTGGAGTGGAATCCTCAGGTTCCGGCACCGACTCCACACAAGGTCTTAGGCCCCGGCATCGACGAGAGAGGAATCCCGAGTGATCCCCGAGCAACTCGCAAGGGGACTGGCCTTTCCTGAGGCCACCAGAGCGCGTACTTGACGTCCCGGTCGTAGGTCGAGAGCACCTGCCGCAACTCGAGAAAATCCAGGAGGTTCTCCCCTCCAGGTGAGATGAGGCCCATTTCCGCTGAGGCGTCTCGAGGCTAATCACACCTAACGTCTGGAACTTCCAAAGGGTCCTTCACACCCTTGCTGCAACTCAAGAAATTTCTCGACATCCCCTGTCGCCACTCGAGAGGAACACGAGCGTCCCGCCCACATCGAGAGGAGCCCCGTTTCCGCCTCCTAGCTCGAGAGGAGGGATCCAATCCCTGCGTGGATGGGAAAGAATTCCCGGCGTTCCTGTCGCATCTCAAGAGAAGGCGCTCTCCACAGGAAAGGCGAGAGGAACTCCAGGGTGGTGCCACCATTCCCAGAGTCCCCCAGATGTCTCATTTCATTCCAGGGAAAACTGATTTCCCTGCAATGTCTCGACTTTCAAGCCGAGGATCGACTCACACCACGGTGGCACGTGGGACAGCCCTGTGGGAAAGCCTCGTGGGAAAGCCTCATGGGAAAGCCTCGAGGGAAAGCCACAGATCCCTTAATCCACTCGAAGGGAAGCGTGACACTGCTGCTACACCTCGGGAGGAAAGAGTACGTGCATGCCCCCACTAGATACGAGGACTGACTACGCTGGGGAGATTCCAGAAGTACCCCAAGATCCATGTCAGGACAGGAGAGGAATCCTCAGGTTGGAGCACCATCACCACTCAAGGTCTTAGGCCCCGGCATCGACGGGAGAGGAATCCCGAGAGGCCCCCGAGCAACTCGCATGGGGACTGGCCTTTCCTAAGGCCACCAGAGTGGGTCCCTGAGGTCCCCGTCGTAAGTCGAGAGCACGTGCAGCAACTCGAGAAAATCCAGGAGGTTCTCCCCTCCAGGCGAGATGAGGCCCATTTCGGCTGAGGCGTATCGAGGCTAATCACACCTAAACTCTGGAACTTCCAAAGGGTCCTTCACACCCTTGCTGCATCTCAAGAAGTTCCCCAACATATCCGTCTCCACTCGAGAGGAACTACGAGTGTCCCGCCCTCATCCAGAGGAGCCCCATTTACCCCTCCTAGCTTGAGAGAAGGGATCCTTTCCCTGCGTGTTCGGTAAAAAATTCTCGGAGTTTCCGTCGCAACTCAAGAGGAGGCGCTCTCCACAGGAAAGGCGAGAGAAACTCCAGGGTCGTGCCACCATTCCCAGAGACCCCCAGATGTCTCAGTCCATTCCAGGGAAACCTGTTTTCCCTGCACTGCCTCGACTTTCATGCCGAGGAACGACTCACACTACGGTGGCACGTGGTACAAACCTGTGGGAAGCCTCGTGGGAAAGCCTCGAGGGATAGCCACAGATCCCTTGATCCACGGGAAGGGAAGCGTGAATCTGCTGCTTCAGCTCGGGAGGAAAGCTCACGTGCATGCTCCCACTCGAGACGACGAAAGACTCCCCTGGGGAGACTCGAGAAGTAGCCCAAGATCCATGTCAGCAATGGAGAGGAATCCTCAGGTTCCGGCACCGACTCCACACAAGATCTTAGGCCCCGGCCTCGACGGGAGAGGAGTCCCGAGAGGCCCCCGAGCAACTCGCCTGGGTACTGGCCTTTCCTGAGGCCACCAGAGCGGGTCGCTGAGGTCCCCATCGGAAGTCGAGAGCACCTGCCGCAACAAGAGAAAATCCAGGTGGATTTCCCCTGAGGCGAGATGAGGCCCATTTCTGCTGAGGTGTCTCGAGGCTAATCACACCAAACCTCTGGAACTTCCAAAGGGTGATTCACACCCTTGCTGCAACTCAAGAAGTTCCCCAGACATACCCGTCTCCACTTGAGAGGAAGCACGAGAGTCCCGCTCACATCCAGAGGAACCCCGTTTCCGCCTCCTAGCTCGAGAGGAGGGATCATTTCCTTTCGTGGTCGGGAAAGAATACCCAGCGTTCCCGTCGCTTCTCAAGAGGAGTCGCTCTCCACAGGAAAGGCGAGAGGAACTCCAGGGTGGTGCCACCATTCACAGAGTCCCCCAGATGTCTCAGTCCATTCCAGGGAAACCTGTTTTCCCTGCACTGCCTCGACTTTCCTGCCAAGGATAGACTCACACCACGGTGGCACGTGGGACAGCCCTGTGGGAAAGCCTCGTGGGAAAGCCTTATGGGAAAGCCTCGTGAGGAAGCCTCGAGGGAAAGCCACTGATCCCTTGATCCACGCGACGGGAGCATGACACTGCTGCTACACCTCGGGAAGAAAGCGCAGGTGCATGCCCCCACTCGAGACGAGGAGTGACTCCCATGGGGAGACTCCAGAAGTACCCCAAGATCCATGCCAGCACTGGAGAGGAAACCTCAGGTTCTGGCACCGACTCCACACAAGTTCTTAGGCCCCAGCATCGACGGAAGAGGAATCGCGAGAGGCCCCGAGCAACTCGAATGGGGAATGGCCTTTCCTGAGGCCCCCAGAGCGGGTCCCTGATATCCCCGTCGTAAGTCGAGAGCACCTGCCCTAACTCGAGAAAATCCAGGAGGTTCTCCCCTCCAGGCGAGATGAGGCCCATTTCTGCTGAGTCATCTCCAGGCTAATCACACCTAACCTCTGTAACTTACAAAGGGTCCTTCCCATCCTTGCTGCAACTCAAGAAGTTCCCCGACATACCCGTCTCCTCTCGAGAGGAAGCACGAGAGTCCCGCCCACATCAAGAGGAGCCCCGTTTCCGCCTCATAGCTTGAGAGCAGGGATCCCTTCCCTGCGTGGTCGGGAAAGAATTCCCGGCGTACCCGTCGCATCTCAAGAGGAGGTGCTCTCCACAGGAAAGGCGAGAGGAACTCCAGGGTCGTGCCACCATTCCCAGAGTCCCCCAGATGTCTCAGTCCATTCCAGGGAAAACTATTTTCCCTGCACAGAATCGACTTTCAAGCCTAGGATCGACTCACACCACGGTGACACGTGGGACAGACCTGTGGGCAAGCCTCGAGGGAAAGCCTCGAGGGAAAGCCACAGATCCTTTGATCCACGCGAAGGGAAGTGCGACACTGCTGCTACAGCTCGGAAGGAAAGCGCACGTGCATGCCCCCACTTCGAGACGAGGACTGACTCCCCTGGGGAGACTCCAGAAGTACCCCAAGATCCATGTCAGCACTGGAGAGGAATCCTCAGGTTCCGGCACTGACTCCACACAAGGTCTTAGGCCCCAGCATCGACGGGAGAGGAACCCGAGAAGCTGCCGAGAGGTCCCCGAACAACTCGCATGGGGACTGGCCTTTCCTGAGGCCACCAGAGCGGGTCCCTGAGGTCCCCGTCGTAAGTCGAGAGCACCTGCCGCAACTCGAGAAAATCCAGGAGGTTCTCCCTCCAGGCGAGATGAGGCCCATTTCCGCTGAGGCGTCTCGAGGCTAATCACACCTAAACTCTGGAACTTCCAAAGGGTCCTTCACACCCTTGCTGCAACTCAAGAAGTTCCCCGACATACCCGACTCCACTCGAAGAGGAAGCACGAGAGTCCCGCCCACATCCAGAGGAGCCCCGTTTCCGCCTCCTAGCTCGAGAGGAGGGATCCTTTCCCTGCGTGGTCGGGAAAGAATTCCCGGCGTTCCCGTCGCATCTCAAGTAGGAGGCGCTCTCCACAGGAAAGGCGAGAGGAACTCCAGGGTCCGTGCCACATTCCCAGAGTCCCCCAGATGTCTCAGTCCATTCCAGGGAAACCTGTTTTCCCTGCACTGCCTCGACTTTCAAGCCGAGGATCGACTCACACCACGGTGGCACGTGGGACAGCCTGTGGGAAAGCCTCGTGGGAAAGCCTCGAGGGAAGCCCTGATACCCTTGATCCACGCGAAGGGAAGCGTGACACTGGCTGCTACAGCTCAGGGAGGAACGCGCACGTGCATGCCTCCACTCGAGACGAGGACTGACTCCCCTGGGGAGACTCCAGAAGTACCCCAAGCTCCATGTCAGCACTGGAGATGAATCCTCAGGTTCCGGCACTGACTCCGCACAAGGTTTTAGGCCCCAGCATCGACGGGAGAGGAAACCCGAGAGGCCCCGAGAGGCCCCCGAAAACTCGCAAGGGGACTGGCCTTTCCTGAGGCCGCCAGAGCGGGTCCCTGAGGTCCCCGTCGTAAGTCCAGAGCACCTGCCGCAACTCGAGAAAATCCAGGAGGTTCTCCCCTCCAGGCGAGATGAGGCCCATTTCCGCTGAGGTGTCTCGAGGCTAATCACATCTAAACATCTGGAACTTCCAAAGGGTCCTTCACACCCTTGCTGCAACTCAAGAAGTTCCCCGACATACCCGACATCCACTCGAGAGGAAGCACGAGAGTCACGCCCATATCCAGAGGAGCCCCGTTTCCGCCTCCTAGCTCGAGAGGAGGGATCCTTTCCCTGCGTGGTCGGAAAGAATTCCCGGCGTTCCCGTCGCATCTCAAGTGGAGGCGCTCTCCACAGAAAGGCGAGAGGAACTCCAGGGTCGTGCCACATTCCCAGAGTCCGCCAGATGTCTCAGTCCATTCCAGGGAAACCTCTTTTCCCTGCACTGCCTCGACTTTCAAGCCGAGGATCGACTCACACCACGGTGGCACGTGGACAGCCCTGTGGGAAAGCCTCGTGGGAAAGCCTCGTGGAAAGCCTCGAGGGAAAGCCACAGATCCCTTGATCCACGCGAAGGGAAGCGTGACACTGCTGCTACAGCTCGGAGGAAAGCGCACGTGCATTCCCCCACTCGAGACGAGGACTGACTCCCCTGGGAGACTCCAGAAGTACCCCAAGATCCATGTCAGCACTGGAGAGGAATCCTCAGGTTCCGGCACTGACTCCACACAAGGTCTAGGCCCCAGCATCGACGGAAGAGGATCCCGAGAGGCCCCCGAGCAACTCGCATGGGGACTGGCCTTTCCTGAGCCACCACAGCGGGTCCCTGAGGTTCCCAGTCGTAAGTCGAGAGCACCTGCCGCAACTCGAGAAAATCCAGGAGGTTCTGCCCTCCAGGCGAGATGAGGCCCATTTCCACTGAGGCGTCTCCGAGGCTAATCACACCTAACCTCTGGAACTTCCAAAGGGTCCTTCACACCCTTGCTGCAACTCAAGAAGTTCCCCGATATACCTGACTCCACTCGAGAGGAAGCACGGGAGTCCCGCCCACATCCAGAGGAGCCCCGTTTCCGCCTCCTAGCTCGAGAGGAGGGATCCTTTCCCTGCGTGGTCGGGAAAGAATTCCCGGCTTTCCCGTCGCATCTCAAGTGGAGGCGCTCTCCACAGGAAAGGCGAGAGGAACTCCAGGGTCGTGCCACATTCCCAGAGTCCCCCAGATGTCTCAGTCCATTCCAGGGAAACCTGTTTTCCCTGCACTGCCTCGACTTTCAAGCCGAGTATCGACTCACACCACGGTGGCACGTGGGACAGCCCTGTGGGAAAGCTGCCGGGAGCCAGTGTGAGGAATCCCGCCCGTGACAAGGTCATGAGGAAGGAAGCTGACATTCGCAAGGCGTGCTCAGACTTCAGGGACCCCTCTGGAAATTCCTAAGCATGTACCCCAACAAAAATCTGCCGGCTTTTGTGCTCTGCTTTTCCACTCTTCTGACATTTTCTGGAAAAAGTCAATTCAGGGTTTCAGTCTTCTGCATTTGAAAGAGTGTTTCAATCTAAAAACCCCTCCGATGGCTTTCTAGCCTGCCTGCAGGACTCTGCGAGTGTGATTGTTTGAGGCCTCCTGACTGCAGGAGGCACAGGAAGCTTAAAACATCCTAGGAATGTAGGGGCTTCCGAAGAGTCAAAATCTTTAGAATAGGACTGATTAAAAGTTTCATTTGTTGAGTCAATGCTTGCTGCCAAATTTTCATATCCTTTATTTTTAGATATAGTTGGTATATAGAAAACAAGTAGTAGACCTGGTATTAGCAACATTAGATCTTTGAGTTAAGTACCTTCTTTGTTATATCCCACTGCCACCTTTGTTCTATAGAGATGTAACTTTAATGCTTTAAGGAGATGCAAATTAAGAAAAACACTTCGGGGGAAACAAAATCAACATTCATTAAGGAAGAGAGCTAAAAAGTGTTAACAAGCTTCTTGGCCAGAAGATAATGTAAATCACCTGAGACCTTTTGTATACAAAATGATGTATAGAAAGAGTCTGGGCTGCGAACGCTACATAATTCTGTGTTACCCGTTGATCTCCATGTTTTATCAAAAGTATAAAAGGCCTTCTGAACAATAAAGGATCGGACCAGTTTCTCGAACTAGTCTCTCGGCCTGGTTTCTTGGACTCTGGCTCCCCCCATGTCTCTCTCTCTCCTCTTCT
>NW_017193753.1:0-9659 GCF_001704415.2 Capra hircus
TAGTCTCTCAGCCTGGTTTCTTGGACTCTGGCTCCCCCCGTGTCCTCTCTCTCTCTCTTCTGTCTTTCTCTCTCTTTCTTCTTCTCTACCTTTCCTTCTCTCTGCTCTTTACTTTAACTTCAGGCTGAATCTCCACCTGGAGTGCGGAGGCTCGCCAGGAGGTCTACTTACTTGCCCTGGCTGTTAAGACCCGCACGAAAGGGCGCTTAAGGCGAGGCACCCTTAGATATTCAAGCGGCCGCCGGTGGCCCAACGTAGGTGGTGCAAATTCCTTGTCTGGAATTTTATTGGCCGTCCGTGTAAACCAAGCTATTCAGCCCTCTTACTCCACTTAATCTTCTTACTATACTATAGTTTCCTAATCTAATCTTACATTAATAAATAAACAAGTCTTTCCACCCCAATGCCGTCCACCCTTCGAATTCCCTGGATCCACGGGGCTGGACCCCGGCATAAGACCTTGAGTGAAGTCGGTGCCGGAACCTGAGGATTCCTCTCCAGTGCTGACATGGATCTTGGGGTACTTCCTGAGTCTCCCCAGGGGAGTCAGTCCTCGTCTCGAGTGGGGGCATGCACGTGCGCTTTCCTCCGAGCTGTAGCAGCAGTGTCACGCTTCCCTTGCGTGGACGAAGGGATCTGTGGCTTTCCCTCGAGTCTTTCCCACGAGGCTTTCCCACAGCGCTGTCCCACGTGTCCCGGTGGTGTGAGTCGATCCTCGCGTGAAAGCCGAGGCAGTGCAGGGAAAACAGGTTCCTGTGGAACGGACTGAGATATCTGGGGGAGTCTTGGAATGGTGGCACGACCTGCAGTTCCTCTCCCTTTCCTTTGGAGAGCGCCTCCTCTTGAGATGCGATGGGAATGCCGGGAATTCTTTCCGGACCAAGCAGGGAAAGGATCCGTCCTCTCGAGCTACGAGCCGGAAACGGAGCTCCTCTGGATGTGGCCGGGACCCTCGTGCTTCCTCTTGAGTGGAGACGGGTATGTCGGGGAACTTCTTGAGTTGCAGCATGGCTGTGAAAGACTCTTTGGAAGTTCCAGAGGTCACGTGTGATTAGCCTCGAGACACCTCAGTGGAAACGGGCCTCATCTCGCCTGGAGGGGAGAACCTCCTGGATTTTACCGAGTTGCGGCAGGTGCTCTCGACTTACGACGGGGACCTCATGGACCCGCTCTGGTGACCTCAGTAAAGGCCAGTCCCCATGCGAGTTGCTAGAGGGCCTGTCGCTGTTCCTCTCCCGTCGATGCCAGGGCCTAAGACCTTGTGTGGAGTCGGGGCCGGAACCTGAAGATTCCTCTCCAGGGCTGACATGCATCTTGAGGTGCTTCTGGAGTCTCCCCAGGGGAGTCAGTCCTCGTCTCGAGTGGGGGCATGCACGTGCGCTTTCCTCCCGTGCTGTAGCAGCAGTGTCACGCTTCCCATCGCGTGGATCAAGGGATCTGTGGCTTTCCCTCGAGGCTTTCAGACGAGGCTTTCCCACAGGGCTCTCCCACGTACCACCGCGATCCTCGCCTCTGCCACCGCGATCCTCGCCGTGCAAGTCGAAGCAGTGCAGGGAAAACAGGATCCTCTGGAATGGACTGAGACATCTGGGGGACTCTTGGAATGGTGGCACGACCCATGAGTTCCTCTCGCCTTTCCTGTGCAGCGCGCCTCCTCTTGAGATGCGTCGGAAACGTCGGAAATTCTTTCCCGAGGAAGCAGAGAAGTATCCCTCATCTCGAGCTTGGAGGAGGAAACGGAGCTCCTCTGGAGGTGGCCGGACCCTCTGCTTCCTCTGGAGTGGAGACGGGTATGTCGGGGAACTTCTTGAGTTGTAGCAAGGGTGTGTAGGACCCTTTGGAAGTTCCAGAGTTTAGGCGTGATTACTCTCGAGACGCCGCAGAGAAAATGGGCCTCATCTCGACTGAAGCAGAGAACCTCCTGGATTTTCTCGAGTTGCGGCAGGTGCTCTCAACATACGACCGTGACCTCAGGGACAGTGTAGCAGGTGTGTCACGCTTCCCGTCGCGGGGGATCAAGGGATCTGTGGCTTTCCCTCGAGGGCTTTCCCACGAGGCTTTCCCACAGGGCTGTCCCACGTGCCACCATGGTGTGAGTCGATACTAGGCGTGAAAGTCGAGGGCAGTGCAGGGAAAACAGGTTCCTCTGAAATGGACTGACACATCTGGGGGGACTCTTGGAATGGTGGCACGACCCTGGAGTTCTCTCGCCTTTCCTATTGAGAGCCCTTACTCTTGAGATGCCACGGGAACGCCGAAAAATCTTTCCTAACTAAAGCAGGATAGCATCCCTCATCTCAAGCTGCCAGGCGGAAACGAGGTTCCTCTGGATGTGGGCGGGACCCTCGTGCTTCCTCTCTAGTGGAGACGGGTATGTCGGGGAACTTCTTGAGTTGCAGCAAGGACCCTTTTGAATTTCCAGAGTTTTAGGTGTGATGAGCCTCCAGACGCCTCAGAGGAAATGGGCCTCATCTCGCCTGGAGGGGAGAACCTCCCTGGATTTTTCTAGAGTTGGGCAGGGTCTCTCGAGTTAAGACGGGACCTCAGGGACCCGCTCTGGTGGCCTCAAGGAAAGGCCAGTGCCCATGGGAGTTGCAAGGGGGCCTTTCGGGATTCCTCTCCCGTCGATGTTGGGCCCTAAGACCTTGTGTGGAGTCGGGGCCGGAACCTGAGGATTTCCTCCCCAGTGCTGACATGGGTCTTGGGCGTATTTCTGGAGTCTCCCCTGGGGAGTCAGTGCTCATCTCGTGTGGGTGCATGCACGTGAGCTTTCCTCACGAACTGTAGCAGTAGTGTCACACTTCCCGTCGCGTGGATCAAGGGATCTGTGGCTTTCCCTCGAGGCTTTCCCACGAGGATTTTCCTCAGGGCTGTCCCACGTGCCACCGTGGTGTGAGTCGATCCTCGGCTTGAAAGTCGAGGCAGTGCCGGGAAAACAGGTTTCCCTGGAATTGACAGAGACATCTGGGGGACTCTGGGAATGGCGGAACGACCCTGGAGTTTCTCTCGCCTTTCCAGTGGAGAGGGCCTCCTCTTGAGATGCGACTGGAACGCCGGGAATGCTTTCCAGACCACGCAGGGAAAGGATCCCTCCTCTCGAGCTATGAGGTGGAAACGGTGCTCCTCTGAAAGTGGGCGGGAAGATGTTGATACTCTCGAGTGGAAGACGGGTATGTCGGAGAACTTCTTGAGTTGCAGCAAGGGTGTGAAGGACCCTTTGGAAGTTCCAGAGGTTAGGTGTGATTAGCCTCGAGACGCCTCAGCGCAAATGGGCCTCATCTCGCCTTTAAGGACGCCAAGATCCATGTCAGCACTGGATAGGAATCCTCAGTTTCCTGCAACGACTCCACACAAGGTCTTAGGCCCCGGCATCGACGGGAGAGGAATCCCGAGAGGCCCCCGAGCAACTCGCATGGGGACTGGCCTTTCCTGAGGCCATCAGAGCGGGTCCCTGAAATAGCCGTCGTACATCGAGAGCACCTGGCCGCAACTCGAGAAAATCCAGAAGGTTTTCCGCTAAAGGCGAGATGAGGCCCATTTCCTCTAAGGCGTCTCGAGGTAATCACACCTAACCTCAGGAACTTCCAAAGGGTCCTTCACACCCTTGCTGCAACTCAAAACGTTCCCCGACATTCCTGTCTCCACTCGAGAGAAAGCACAAGAGTCCCACCCACATCCAGAGGAAACCCCGTTTCCGCCTCATAGCTTGAGAGGAGGGATCCTTTCCCTGTGTGTTCGGGAAAGAATTCCCGGCCATCCAGTCGCATCTCAAGAGGAGGCGCTCTCCACAGGAAAGACGAGAGGAACTCCAGGGTCGTGTCACCATTCCCAGAGTCACCCAGATGTCTCAGTCCATTCCAGAGAAACCTGTTTTCCCTGCACTGCCTCGACTTTCAAGCCGAGGATCGACTCACACCACGGTGGCACGTGAGACAGCCCTATGGGAAAGCCTCGTGGGAAAGCCTCCTGGGAAAGCGTCGAGGGAAAGCCCTTGATCCCTTGATCCAACGCCCAAGGGAAGCGTGACACTGCTGCTAAAGCTTGGGAGGAAAGCGCACGCGCATGCCCCCACTAGAGACGAGGAACTGACTCCCCTGGGGAGACTCCAGAAGTACCCCAAGATCCATGTCAGCACTGGAGAGGAATGCTCAGGTTCCGACACTGACTCCACACAAGATCTTAGGCCCCGCCATCTACGGGAGTGGAATCCCGAGAGGCCCCCGAGCAACTCGCATGGGACTGGCCTTTCCTGAGGCCACCAGAGCGGGTCCCGGATGTCCCCCGTCGTAAGATGAGAGCACCTACCACAACTCGGGAAAATCCAGGAGGTTTTCCCCTCCAGGCGAGATTAGGCCCATTTCTGCTGAGGTGTCTCGAGGCTAATCACACCTAACTTCTGGAACTTCCAAAGGGTCATTGACACCCTTGCTGCAACTCAATAAGTTCCCCGACATACCCGTCTCCATTTGAGAGGAAGCACGAGAGTCCCGCTCACATCCAGAGGAGCCCCGTTTCCGCCTCCTAGATCTTGAGGAGGGATCCTTTCACTGCGTGTTTCGGGAAAGAATTCCCGGCGTTCCCGTCGCATCTCAAGAGGAGGCGTTCTCCACAGGAAAGGCGAGAGGAACTCCCAGGGTCGTGCCACCATTTCCAGAGTCCCCCAGATGTCTCAGTCCATTCCAGGGAAACCTGTTTTCCCTGCACTGCCTCGACTTTCAAGCCGAGGATAGACTCACACCACGGTGGCACGTGGGACAGCCCTGTGGGAAAGCCTCGAGGGAAACCCACAGATCCCGTGATCCTCACGAAGGGAAGCGGGACACTGCTGCTACAGCTCGGTAGGAAAGAGCACGTGCATGCCCCCACTCGATACGAGGACAGACTCCGCTGGGGAGACTCCAGAAGTACCCCAAGATCCATGTCAAATAGGTGAGGAATCCTCCGGTTGGGGCACCTACTCCACTCACGGTCTTAGGCCCTGGCATCGACGGGAGAGAAATCCCGACCGGTCCCCGAGGAACTCGCATGGTGACTGGCCTTTCCTGAGGCCACCAGAGCGGGTCCCTGAGGTCCTCGTCGTAAGTCGAGAGCACCTGCCGCAACTCGAGAAAATCCAGGAGGTTCACCCCTCCAGGCGAGATGACGCCCGTTTCCCATGAGGCGTCTCGAGGCTAATCACACCTAACCTCTGGAACTTACAAACGGTCCTTCACAACCTTGCTGCAACTCAAGAAGTTACCCGACATAGCCGTCTCCACTCGAGAATAAGCACGAGAGTCCCGCCCACATCCAGAGGAGGCCCGTTTCCACCTCATAGCTCGAGAGGAGGGATCCTTTTCCCTGCGTGGCCATTCAAGAATTCCCAGGCGTTCCCGTCGCTTCTGAAGAGGAGGCGCTCTCCACAGGAGAGGCGAGAGGACCTCCAGCAGAGTCCCCCAGAATTCTCAGTCCATTCCAGGGAAACCTGTTTTCCCTGCCCTACCTCGACTTTCAAGCCGAGGATCGACTCACTAAACGGTGGCACGTGGGACAGCCCTGTGGGAAAGCCTCGTGGGAAAGCCTCGAGGAAAGCCACAGATCCCTTGATCCGCGAAGGGAAGCGTGACACTGCTGCTACAGCTCGGAGAAAGCGGTGCATGCCCCCACTCGAGACGAGGACTGACTCCCCTGGGGAGACTCCAGAAGTACCCCAAGATCCATGTCAGCACTGGAGAGGAATTCTCAGGTTCCGCACGACTCCACACAAGGTCTTAGGCCCCGGCATCGACGGGAGAGGAATCCCGAGAGGCCCGAGCAACTCGCATGGGACTGGCCTTTCCTGAGGCCACCAGAGCGGGTCCCTGAGGTCCCCCGTCGTAAGTCGAGAGCACCTGCCGCAACTCGAAAAATCCAGGAGGTTCTCCCCTCCAGGCGAGATGAGGCCCATTTCCGCTGAGGCGTCTCGAGGCTAATCACCTAACCTCTGGAACTTCCAAAGGGTCCTTCACACCCTTGCTAACTCAAGAAGTTCCCCGACATACCCGTCTCCACTCGAGAGGAAGCACGAGAGTCCCGCCCACATCCAGAGGAGCCCCGTTTCCGCCTCATAGCTCGAGAGGAGGGATCCTTTCCCTGCGTGTTCAGGAAAGAATTCCCGGCGTTCCCTCGCATCTCAAGAGGAGGCGTCCTCCACAGGAAAGGCGAGAGGAACTCCAGGGTCGTGCCACCATTCCCAGGTCCCCAGATGTCTCAGTCCATTCCAGGGAAACCTGTTTTCCCTGCACTGCCTCGACTTTCAAGCCGAGGATCGACTCACACCACGGTGGCACGTGGGACAGCCCTGTGGGAAAGCCTCGTGGGAAAGCCTCGAAAAGCCTCGAGGAAAGCCACAGATCCCTTGATCCACGCGAAGGGAAGCGTGACACTGCTGCTACAGCTCGGGAGGAAAGCGCTCGTGCATGCCCCCACTCGAGACGAGGACTGACTCCCCTGGGAGACTCCAGAAGTACCCCAAGATCCATGTCAGCACTGGAGAGGAATCCTCAGGTTCCGGCACCGACTCCACACAAGGTCTTAGGCCCCGCATCGACGGGAGAGGAATCCGAGAGGCCCCCGAGCAACTCGCATGGGGACTGGCCTTTCCTGAGGCCACCAGAGCGGGTCCCTGAGGTCCCCGTCGTAAGTCGAGAGCACCTGCCGCAACTCGAGAAAATCCAGGAGGTTCTCCCCTCCAGGCGAGATGAGGCCCATTTCCGCTGAGGCGTCTCGAGGCTAATCACATCTAACACTGGAACTTCCAAAGGGTCCTTCACACCCTTGCTGCAACTCAAGAAGTTCCCCGACATACCCGTCTCCACTCGAGAGGAAGCACGAGAGTCCGCCCACATCCAGAGGAGCCCCGTTTCCGCCTCCTAGCTCGAGAGGAGGGATCCTTTCCCTGCGTGTTCGGAAGAATTCCCGGCGTTCCCGTCGCATCTCAAGAGGAGGCTCTCCACAGGAAAGGCGAGAGGAACTCCAGGGTCGTGCCACCATTCCCAGAGTCCCCAAGATGTCTCAGTCCATTCCAGGGAAACCTGTTTTCCCTGCACTGCCTCGACTTTCAAGCCGAGGATCGACTCACACCACGGTGGCACGTGGGACAGCCCTGTGGGAAAGCCTCGTGGGAAAGCCTCGTGAAAAGCCTCGAGGAAAGCCACAGATCGCGAAGGGAAGCGTGACACTGCTGCTACAGCTCGGGAGGAAAGCGCTCGTGCATGCCCCCACTCGAGACGAGGACTGACTCCCCTGGGGAGACTCCAGAAGTACCCCAAGATCCATGTCAGCACTGGGAGGGAATCCTCAGGTTCCGGCACGACTCCACACAAGGTCTTAGGCCCCGGCATCGACGGAGAGGAATCCCGAGAGGCCCCCGGCAACTCGCATGGGGACTGGCCTTTCCTGAGGCCACCAGAGCGGGTCCCTGAGGTCCCCGTCGTAAGTCGAGAGCACCTGCCGCAACTCGAGAAAATCCAGGAGGTTCTCCCCTCCAGGCGAGATGAGGCCCATTTCGCTGAGGCGTCTCGAGGCTAATCACATCTAACATCTGGAACTTCCAAAGGTTCCTTCACACCCTTGCTGCAACTCAAGAAGTTCCCCGACATACCCGTCTCCACTCGAGAGGAAGCACGAGAGTCCGCCCACATCCAGAGGAGCCCCGTTTCCGCCTCCTAGCTCGAGAGGAGGGATCCTTTCCCTGCGTGTTCGGTCAAGAATTCGGGCGTTCCCTCGCATCTCAAGAGGAGGCGCTCTCCACAGGAAAGGCGAGAGGAACTCCAGGTCGTGCCACCATTCCCAGTCCCCCAGATGTCTCAGTCCATTCCAGGGAAACCTGTTTTCCTTGCACTGCCTCGACTTTCAAGCCGAGGATCGACTCACACCATGGTGGCACGTGGGACAGCCCTGTGGGAAAGCCTCGTGGGAAAGCCTCGCGAGCGAAAGCCACAGATCCCTTGATCCACGCGAAGGGAAGCGTGACACTGCTGCTACAGCTCGGGAGGAAATCGCTCGTGCATGCCCCCACTCGAGACGAGGACTGACGCCCCTGGGGAGACTCCAGAAGTACCCCAAGATCCATGTCAGCACTGCAGAGGAATCCTCAGTTTTCCGGCACCGACTCCACACAAGGTCTTAGGCCCCCGCATCGACGTGAGAGGAATCCCGAGAGGTCCTCGAGCAACTCGCATGGGGACTGGCCTTTCCTGAGGCCACAAGTGCGGGTCCCTGAGGTCCCCGTCGTAAGTCGAGAGCACCTGCCGCAACTCGAGAAAATCCAGGAGGTTCTCCCTCCAGGCGAGATGAGCCCATTTCCGCTGAGGCGTCTCGAGGCTAATCGCAGCTAATCACTGGAACTTCCAAAGGGTCCTTCACACCCTTGCTGCAACTCAAGAAGTTCCCCGACATACCCGTCTCCCCTCGAGAGGAAGCAATAGAGTTTTGCCCCCCATCCAGAGGAGCCCTGTTTCCGCCTCCTAGCTCGAGAGGAGGGATCCTTTCCCTGCGTGGTCGGGAAAGAATCCCGGCGTTCCCGTCGCATCTCAAGAGGAGGCACTCTCCACAGCAAAGGCGAGAGGAACCCCAGGGTCCTGCCACCATTCCAGGGAAACCTGTTTTCCCTGCACTGCTCGACTTTCAAGCCGAGGATCGACTCACACCACGGTGGCACGTGGGACAGCCCTGTGGGAAAGCCTCGTGGGAAAGCCTCGAGGGAAAGCCCCTGATAACTTGATTCACGCGAAGGGAAGCGTGACACTGCTGCTACAGCTCGGGAGAAAGCTTCCGTGTTTGCCCCCACTCGAGACGAGGACTGACTCCCCTGGGGAGACTCCAGAAGTACCCCAAGATCCATGTCAGCACTGGAGAGGAATCCTCAGGTTCTGGAACACACTCCACACAAGGTCTTAGGCCCCGGCATCGATGGGAGAGGAATCCCGAGAGGCCCCCGAGCAACTCGCATGGGGACTGGCCTTTCCTGAGGCCACAGAGCGGGTCCCTGAGGACCCCGTCTTAAGTCGAGAGCACCTGCGCAACTCGAGAAAATCCAGGAGGTTCTCCCCTCCAGGCGAGGTGAGGCCCATTTCCGCTGAGGCGTCTCGAGGCTAATCACACCTAACCTCTGGAACTTCCAAAGGGTCCTTCACACCCTTGCTGCAACTCAAGAAGTTCCCCGACTTACCCGTCTCCACTCGAGAGGAAGCACGAGAGTCCCGCCCACATCCAGAGGAGAACCTTTTCTGCCTCCTAGCTCAAGAGGAGGGATCCTTTCCCTGCGTGGTCGGGAAAGAATTCCCCGCGTTCCCGTCGCATCTCAAGAGGAGGCTCTCTCCAAAGGAAAGGCGAGAGGAACTCCAGGGTCGTGCCACCATTCCCAGAGTCCCCCAGATGTCTCAGTCCATTCCAGGGAAACCTGTTTTCCCTGCACTGCCTCGACTTTCAAGCCGAGGATCGACTCACACCACGGTGGCACGTGGGACAGCCCTATGGGAAAGCCTCCTGGGAAAGCCTCCTGGGAAAGACGGAATGGAAAGCCACAGATCCCTTGATCCATGGAAGGGAAGCGCGACACTGCTGCTACAGCTCGGGAGGAAAGCGCACGTGCATGCCCCCACTAGAGACGAGGACTGACTCCGCTGGGGAGACTCCAG
>NW_017193754.1:0-9659 GCF_001704415.2 Capra hircus
ACTCCCGTAGATACTGGGGCCTATGACCTTGTGTGGAGTCGCTGCCGGAACCTGAGGATTCCTCTCCAGTGCTGACATGGATCTTGGGTTACCTCTGGAGTCCCCAGGGGATTCAGGCCTCGTCTCGAGTGGGGGCATGAGCGTGCCCTTTCCTCCCATGCTGTAGCAGCAGTGTCACGCTTCTGCTTGCGTGGACCAAGGGATCTGTGACTTTCCCTCGAGTCTTTCCCACGAGGCTCTCCCACAGGGGTTGTCCCACGTGTCACGGTGTGTGAGTCGATCCTCGGCGTGAAAGTCGAGGCAGTGCAGGGAAAACAGGTTCCTGTGGAATGGACTGAGACATCTGGGGAGTCTTGGAATGTGGCACGACCCTGCAGTTCCTCTCCCCTTTCCTTTGGAGAGCGCCTCCTCTTGAGATGCGATCGGAATGCCGGGAATTCTTTCCCGACCAAGTAGGGAAAGGATCCCTCATCTCGAGCTACGAGCCCGAAACGGAGCTCCTCTGGATGTGGCCAGGACCCTCGTGCTTCCTATTGAGTGGAGACGGGTATGTCGGGGAACTTCTTGAGTTGCAGCATGACTGTGAAAGACTCTTTAGAAGTTCCAAGGTTCACGTGTGATTAGCCTGGAGACACCTCAGTGGAAACGGGCCTCATCTCGCCTGCAGGGGAGAACCTCCTGGATTTTACCGAGTTGCGGCAGGTGCTCTCGACTTACGACGGGGACCTCATGGACCCGCTCTGGTGACCTCAGGAAAGGCCAGTCCCCATGCGAGTTGCTAGAGGTCCTGTCGCTATTCCTCTCCCGTCGATGCCAGGGCCTAAGACCTTGTGTGGAGTCGGGGCCGGAACCTGAGGATTCCTCTCCAGGGCTGACATGCATCTTGGGTATATCTGGAGTCTCCCCAGGGAGTCAGTTCTCGTCTCGAGTAGGGGCATGCAAGTGCGCTTTCCTCCCTGCTGTAGCAGCAGTGTCACGCTTCCCGTCGCGTGGTTTAAGGGATCTGTGGCTTTCCCTCGACGCTTTCCCACGAAGCTTTCCCACAGGGTTGTCACTCGTGCCACCGTGGTGTCAGTCGATCCTCGGCGTGAAAGTCGAAGCAGTGCATGGAAAACAGGATCCTCTGGAATGGACTGAGACATCTGGGGGACTCTTGGAATGGTGGCACGACCCATGAGTTCCTCTCGCCTTTCCTGTGCAGCGGGCCTCCTCTTGAGATGCGTCGGAAACGTCAGGAATTCTTTCCGAGGAAGCAGGGAAGGATCCCTCATCTCGAGCTTGGAGGCGGAAACGGAGCTCCTCTGGCGTTGGCCGGACCCTCGTGCTTCCTCTGGAGTGGAGACGGGTATGTCGGGGAACTTCTTGAGTTTTAGCAAGGGTGTTTAGGACACTTTGGAAGTTCCAGAGTTTAGGTGTGATTACTCTCGAGACGCCACAGAGAAAATGGGCCTCATCTCGACTGGAGCAGAGAACCTCCTGGATTTTCTCGAGTTGCGGCAGGTACTCTCGACATACGACCGTGACCTCAGGGACAGTGTAGCAGATGTGTCACGCTTCCCGTCCCGGGAATCAAGGGATCTGTGGCTTTCCCTCGAGGCTTTCTCACAGGGCTGTCCCACATGCCACCATGGTGTGAGTGGATCCTCGCGTGAAAGTCGAGGCAGTGCTGGGAAAACGGGTTCCTCTGAAATGGACTGAGACATCTGGGGACTCTTGGAATGGTGGCACGACCCTGGAGTTCCTCTCGCCTTTCCTATTGAGAGCCCTTGCTCTTGAGATGCCACGGGAACGCCGAAAAATCTTTCCTGACTAAGCAGGATAGGATCCTTCATCTCGGATACGGGGTTCCTCTGAATGTGGGCGGGACCCTCGTGCTTCTCTCGTGTGGAGACGGGTATGTCGGGGAACTTCTTGAGTTGCAGCAAGGACCCTTTTGAATTTCCAGAGGTTAGGTGTGATGAGCCTTCAGACACCTCAGAGGAAATGGGCCTCAATCCGCCTGGAGGGAGAACCTCCTGGATTTTACCCAGTTGTGGCAGGTGCTCTCTAGTTACGACGGGTCCTCAGGGACCCGCTCTGGTGGCCTCAGGAAAGGCCAGTCCCCATGCGAGTTACCAGGGGGCCTCTAGGGATTCCTCTCCCATCGATGCCGGTGCCTAAGACCTTGTGTGGAGTCGGGGCCAGACCCTGAGGATGCCTCTCCAGTGCTGACATGAATCTTTCCGTACTTCTGGAGTCTCACCAGGGGAGTCAGTCCTCATCTCGTGTGGGGCATGCACCTGCCATTTCCTCACGACCTGCAGCAGCAGTGTCACGCCTGCCGACGTGTGTATCAAGGATCTGTCGCTTTCCATTGAGGCTTTCCCACGAGGCTTTCCAACAGGGCTGTCCCACGTGCCACGGTGGTGTGAGTCAATCCTCGGCGTGAACGTCGAGGCAGTGCAGGGAAAACAGTTTCTTTGGAATGGACTGAGACATCTGGGGGACTCTTGGAATGCTGGCAAGGCCCTGGAGTTCCTCTCGTCTTTCCTGTTGAGAGCGCCTCCTCTTGAGATGCGACGGGAAGGCCGGGAATTCTTTCCGGCGACGAAGGAAAGGATCCCTCTTCTCGAGCTACGAGGCGGAAACGGGGCTCCGCTGGATATGGGCGGGACCCTCGTCCTTCCTCTCGAGTGGATATGGGTATGTCGGAGAACTTCTTGACTTGCAGCAAGGGTGTGAAGGACCCTTTGGAAATTCCAGAGTTTAGGTGTGATTAGCCTCGAGATGCCTCAGCGGAAATGGCCTCATCTCGCCTGGAGGGAGAACCTCCTGGATTTTCTCGAGTTGCGGCAGGTGCTCTCGAGTTACGATGGAGACCTCAGGGACCCGCTCTGGTGACCTCAGGAAAGGCCAGTCCCCATGCGAGGTGCTAGGGGGCCTCTCAGGATTCCTCTCCGGTCGATGCCGGGGCCTAAGACCTTGTGTGGATTCGGGACCGGAACCTGAGGATTCCTCTCCAGTGCTGACATGGATCTTGGAGTACTTCTGGAGTCTCCCAAGCTTGCGTCAGTCCTCGGTTCGAGTGGGTCATGCACGTGCGCTTTCCTCCCGAGCAGTAGCAGCAGTGTCACGCTTCCCTTCTCGTGGATCAAGGAATCTGTGGCTTTCCCTGGAGTCTTTCCCATGAGGCTTTCCACAGGGCTATTCCACTTGCCAACATGGTGTGAGTCGATATTCGGCGTGAAAGTCGAACCAGTGCAGGGAAAACAGGAACCTCCTTCCCCACAGTAGGGGATACACTGTCCCCTTGGGCGGGTATCTCCAGGGCACTCGCGCTGGGGGTTGCCCGCGGACGTGCGGGCCTCAGGCTCCACGTGAGAAAAGCCCCAAATGGCATTAGCTGCCAGTCCAGACGCTGGCCCTCAGGTCTCTGGCCGGAGCCTTGGGCTCCAGGCAACTCAAAGCCCTCGGCGGTGGCACTCTGGGACTGCTGTAGGGAAAGGATGCCAAGAGCCCACGGAGGAGTTGGGGAGGGGCATGGGGGAAACGGAGGCGAGGACAGCGAGGCATCTAGGTGGAGGCGCTGGAGAGAGCGTCTGGTGTCCCGGAATGCCTCGGAGGAGCCAGCGGGACAGTCGAGGACCAGGGACCTGTGGAATGTGAAAAGGCGGGAAATCCCAGAGCAAGGCAGGCTGGGAAAGGGGGCGTTTGGTGGCCAATTCAAAGGGACCTAGGGGCGTTTCCTGGGCGGGTGAGTTCCCTTGGCACTGCTGAGGGCCCCTGATTGATCCACTCGGGGTTGAACCCACCCCCGCTGCGAGGGAGGGCCACAAACCAAAGCCCCGAACTGCCCGCCACCCCAACGGGGATCTTGGGTCCAGGCCACAGCCGTGCCCGGGAAAAGCCCACTCGCTCCACGGACTCCGTCCAGGGTCTCTGCTTGGAAAGAGGCCAGGGGCGGCCCCTCCATCTACCCACCCAAACCCTATTGACGTCAATGGTGGCGGAGACGCCTCCCGTTCTCCAGAGTCCTGAGCTGTTGGGTCCCGCCCACTCGGCCAGCAGTCTGCAGCGTGCCCGTGTGCCTCTCCCACCATGGCTTCGTCCGGCTCCTCCAGCACCTCAAGCGGTACGTTTGCCCTCGGTCCCTGTGGTCGGATCACATCTCAGGGGATTTGCGGGTGGCCTGGGCAAGGGCTCTCGGCCAATGTGTTGACCCCCCTTCCACCGAGAACGGCTGGACCCATCAGCCAGGCCCGGGGTTCCGAGGCGTCAGGTGTGCCCAAATTCGGAGGCGTGGCATCGTTCGTTCATCTTGCTCCTTTGGCACACACATGGCTTCTCCGTTCTCTTTTCTGGGAAGACAGTGTTGTTTCAGGGGGCGCTGCGGCGGGGCCGGGGTTGGGGGTGGTGGGAGCGGGTGCTTTGCTGGGATGAGGCCCTTTATCCTCACATCTTCATGTGGGAATGGGAGTCGGGGAGCTCTGTGGCCTTGCTGCCTTCAGTGGCTTCCTCTGCACAGGGGCCTAGTGGCTTCTGCCTTTTGTCAGGCGTTACGGGGTTTGGCTTCGCTTTAGTGGCTTGGCCTTTTGCCTTGGCCTGGGCCTTGGCCTTGCTTGGCTTGCCTTTGCCCTTGGCCTTGGTCTTGGCTTGCCTTGCCCTTGCCCTTGAACTTGAACTTGACTTGGAACTTGACTTGCTTGAACTGAAACTTGACTTGAACTTGAACTTCTTGAACTTGAACTTGAACTTGAACTTGACTTGAACTTGACTTGACTTGAACTTGAACTTGACTTGAACTTGAACTTGAACTTGACTTGAACTTGAACTTGACCTTGACTTGAACTTGAACTTGACTTGAACTTGAACTTCAACTTGAACTTGACTTGACCTTGAACTTGAACTTGAACTTCAACTTGAACTTGTCCTTGACCTTGAACTTCAACTTCAACTTGAACTTTTGACTTGACTTGACCTTGACTTGACCTTGACTTGAACTTCACTTGAACTTGAACTTGACTTGACCTTGACCTTGACCTTTGACTTGAACTTGACCCTGACTTGAACTTGAAGTTGACTTGAACTTGAACTTAAACTTCAACTTGATCTTGAGCTTGAACTTGAACTTGACTTGACCTTGACCTTGAACTTGACCTTGACCTTGACCAACAACGGGAGACCTCGAGATTTGCTCAGAGCACCGGAGGTCCAGAAGCAGGGCCCTGTATCTCCCCTTCCCTTTGTGATCATTGCAAAGACATTCCTAGCTGATAGCGGGAGTGCCCCTGAAGAAGCAAGCAGTGGAGTGTGTTTGACACGACTGTGTGCCTTCCTGGCCTCAGCTCCACAAGGGGCCTTTCCTCTCGAAGTAGGCCCCATGTCCCCTTGGGGAGGGTGTCATGCCTCTTTTCTCCTCACTGCCAAAGGTGGAGCCAAGCTCGCTCTGTCAGAGGTACAAAAACAGCAATTGAATGGATTTTCAAGCTCTTGCTAGGCTGCACCCTTTCAGGGCCCACTTTACTGAAACAGGTGCTCTGTGGCCCCTGGTTGGGTATGCAGGTTCACAAACAGGGTGAGATCCTGTCCAAGCCAAGAATTTTCCTGAAAGACCTAGGCTCACTAGAGCTCTCCTCCAGAGCAAAGGGGATAGAGGAGATGTATGGAGGAGTCTTTGCCTTTCCCTGTGAGTGTGGGGCTACTCCCTACGGCCCCAAGCTCAGGGATAACTGCCTCTAAGAAAGGAATGGCAAGAAGCGCTATTCTTGGAGGTTGGGACAGGGAGTTCGCAGCATGTGGGGAAAGAAAGACTTCTTCGGGAAGAAGAGGCAACCACCGGGGGTGTGTTTGCAAGCCTCTATTTGGAAGGAACAGGTTTGCTTATACAACTCAAGACCTCCAGATCTGCTCAGAGGACTGAAGTTCCAGAGACAGGGCCATGTATCTCCCCTTCCCTTTGAGATCCTTGCAAAGACATTCCTAGCAGATCGTGGAGTGCCCATGAAGAAGCAAGCAGCGGGAGTGTGCTTGACATCACTGGCTGCCTACCTGGGCTCAGCTCCTCAAGGGCCTTTCTCTCCTGGTAGGCCCTATGTCCCCTTTGGAGAGGGTGGTGCCCTCTTCCCTCCACACTGCCAAAGGGTGGAGGTGGAGCAAACTCGTTCTCTCCGAGGTAAAAAAAAAAAGACAAATTGGATGGATTTTTAAGCTCTTGCTATGCTGCACCCCTCCAGGACCCACTCGAGCAAAACAGGTGCCCTGTGGCCCCTAGGTCGGGTATGCAGGTTCACACACCGGGTGGGATCCCGTCAAAGCCAAGAATTTTCCTGACAGACCTAGGCTCACTAGAGCTCTCCTCCAGAGGAAAGGGGACAGAAAAGACGTGTGTGTGGAGGTGGCTCTGCCTTTCCAGGTCCCAATCTCAGGGATAACTGCCCCTAAGAAAGGAACTGCTGCTGCTGCTGCTGCTGCTAAGTTGCTTCAGTCGTGTTCGACTCTGTGCGACGCCATAGACGGTAGCCCACTAGGCTCCCCGTCCCTGGGATTCTCCAGGCAAGAACAGTAAGTGGGTTGCCATTGCCTTCTCCAATGCATGAAAGTGAAAATGAAAGTGCAGTCGCTCAGTCGTGTCCGACCCTCAGCGACCCCACGGACTGCAGCCTACCAGGCTTCTCCGTCCATAGGATTTTCTGAAAGGAACTGCAAGAAGCGCTTTTCCAGAGGCTGGGAAAGGGTGTTCGCAGGATGTGGGGAAAGAGAGCCTCCTTCGGGGAAGAATAGGCGGCCACTTGTTTTGTGTTGCAAACCTCTATTTGGAAGGAACAGGTTAGCTTATACAAAGGGAGACCTCCAGATCTGCTCAGAGGACCAAAGTTGCAGAGGCAGGTCGGTGTATTTTCCCTTCACTTGCGATCCTTGCAAAGACATTCCTTGCTGATAGATGATTCAGCAAGGGCCTTTGAGACTGTTGTTTTCTTTCCTAGGTTCAAAGATTCCTTCAGTTCCTAATATAGATATCCTAGAAATTATCTGACATCCGTGAAAATCTGATATGTCCTGGTCAAATGCTGTCAGTTATAATTCCAGTTATCATATTAAAGCATTTCAAGTCGCAGCAGTGACCAGATTACATTGTCAATTTCTATTTAATCAGGTTTAACCATGTCCTCTATGGTTTCACACTGATGCCTTTGCAGAAATACTGCTACTTCAAGATATATGGAATATACTTTTTTTAAGCTTACCGATAATTTGTTTGTTTGTTTTTTGTCTTCTGGTAAGCTGGTACCAGATGGAATTTAGTCTCCTCTCTAGGTTAAGAGAACAAAGTTTTCTTAGAATGCAATTTTTGATAACAGACTATGGATTTCTTACCTTTCATTGATTTATAATTGTTTTCATCATCTGTTTTTTTACTTCGGTAAAGTAAATAAGCCTTATTTAAGATTTTGGTACATGTAGGATGGACTAAGCTTTCCCCACTCTTGCAAGTTCCCTTAACCCTTCAGATTCTTCTCGTGGGACCAAGATCTCACTTTCCTCCAGAGGGACAATCCAAGCTTTTTATTAGTTGATCTGCCCTGATATCAGAGTCCATTGGAGCATGAGTTGGCCTATAATTTAGGCATGAAACTATGACTACATAAAGAAAGGTGACTTTATGATTCAGGATGGCCATGATATGCCTTGCACTTCAGAGAAAATGGGTTAAAATGATTTTTTTTTCTTCAAACTGCACAGCCAGTTCTTTCAGCATATGCAATTGAAAACATCTAGTCATTAGGTCAGTTTTCATTCCAATCCCAAAGAAAGGCAATGACAAAGAATATTCAAGCTGCTGCACAATTGCACTCATCTCACACACTAGTAAAGCAATGCTCAAAATTCTCCAAGTTCACATGAACTGTGAACTTCCAAATGTTCAAGAGGGATTTAAAACTGCAGAGAAACCAGAGATCAAACTGCCAACATCCACTGGATCATTGAAAAAGCAAGAGAGTTCCAGAAAAAAAAGACATCTATTTCTGCTTTATTGAATATGCCAAAGCCTTTGACTGTGTGGATCACAATAAACTGGGGAAAATTCTGAAAGAGATGGGAATACCAGACCACCTGACCTGTCTCTTGAGAAACCTGTATGCAGGTCAGGAAGAAACAGTTCGAACTGGACATGGAACAACAGACTGGTGCTAAATAGGAAAAGGAATATGTCAAGGCAGTGTATTGTCACCCTGCTTATTTAACTTATATGCAGAGTACATCATGAGAAACACTGGCTGGAGGAAGCACACGCTGGAATCCAGATTGCTGGGAGAAATATCAAGAATCTCAGATATGCAGATGACACCACCCTTATGGCAGAAAGTGAAGAAGAACTAAAGAGTCTCCTGATGAAAGTGAAAGAGGAGAGTGAAAAAGTTAGCTTAAAGCTCAGCATTCAGAAAACTAAAATCATTGCATCCAGTCTCATCACTTCATGGCAAATAGATGGAAAACATTGGAAACAGCAGCAGACTATTTTGGGGGGCTTGGAAATCACTGCAGGTGATGTCTGCCTCCATGAACTTAAAACGTATTTATGACTTGGAAGAAAAGTGATGACCAAACTAGACAGCATATTAAAAAGCCGAGACGTTGCTTTGCCAACAAAGATCCATCCAGTCAAGGCTATGGTTTTTCCATATGTCATGGATGGATATGAAAGATGTACTATAAAGAAAGTGACAGCTGAAAATTGGATGCTTTTGAACTGTGGTGTTGGAGAAGATGCTTGTAGGTCGCTTAGACTACAAGGAGACGCAACCACTCCATCCTAAAGGAAATCAGGTCTGAATATACATTGGAAGGACTAATACTGAACCTGAAACTCCAATACTTTGGCCACTTGATGTGAAGAGCTGACTCACTTGGAAGTTGCTTTGATTTGCCTGTGAGTGTGGGAGCCCCCTGGGCAAAGGGCCTCAGGGGTCATTGCCCTGAATCACGACCTCCAAGCAAGCGCATTCCAGCTGTGTGACATTCAGGAAGCAGGAGACTGGGAAAACTATCTTCCTTAGAGGAAGGAAAGTCATCCACAGAGAGTGTGTTTTCAGGCCTCTCTTTGCAGCAAGTGTTTTGCTTCTCAGACATCAGAGCTGCAGGCTTGCTCTGAGGGCCTCAATTGCAGAGTCAGGGCTGTGTGTCTCACTGCACTTTCCAAGCATTGCAGACACATTCCTAGGTTGGAGCAGTGCTTCCCATGAGAAAGAAGCCTCGGGAGTGTGTCTGAGCGGGGCTGAGTGCCATGCTAGGGTCACCTAGTCGAGGCACCTTGCACATCCAATGGGCCCCAGGCGAGTAGCTATGGACCGGCCCTTCGGTTGAGACATCCCAAAGCAGGGAACAAAGCTAGCTCTGTCAGAAGGAGGAAAACAGCAATGGGATGGATTTTCAAGCAGTTGCCTAAGTCACACCACGTTAGGGCTCCCCGGGAAAGAAATGCGAATTTTGGCCTCTAGGCCAGTATCCAGATGTGTGCACAGGATATTTTCCCCACAGGGATTCAAGAATGTTCCAGACAGACCTAAGCTCACTAGCTCTCTCTGCAGAGGAAATGAAATATTGTTGCTGAACACGAAAAGTGCCTGGGATTCTTGCTTATGGGAGGAGAAAGAAATTCAATCCAGGGAGACGAGGCTCCC
>NW_017193755.1:0-9659 GCF_001704415.2 Capra hircus
CGAGCCTCCTCGGGGGAAGAGGAGGCAGCAAGTCCCCGTCAAGCTGAAATCCCTGCTTACACGAAGCTAAGTGCGACTCCAGTACGGCAGATCTCTAGCTCTGTTCAGAGGCCCGATCTGGCAGAGTTCCTGGCACCAAGATGCTCTGCCATAGGCGAGCCTTGCGCAGACTTGCCTTGCTTTAAGGCTCCCTCCCCAGGAAGGAGCAGGCTGTGTGAGGCTCGGAAACGCCACTGGCGCCTTCCTGGCTTCAGCTCTACCCCTGCCTTGCCTTTGCACTTAGGTCCCAAGCGTCCTTGAGGAGGGCTTAGGGGCTGGTGGGTTGCACACTGCCAAGGGCTCCAGCAGTGAAAGCTCTGTCAGAGGGAAGCGAAGGGCAACAGCAGGGCTCCTTCAGCGGTTCCTTGGCCGCCCAGACAAAGCTCCGCACGGAGAGCACCAGGTTCCAAGGGCCCCTGGCTGGGTTTTGCATCCCCACACTCCCAGAGGCTGACTCCGTGGGTGCCTAGAAAGTGTGTGAGAGACGTAGGTTCCCTAGCACTCTCCTCCCCAGCAGAGACATGTGCAGGTGGTTGGGGCCTTATCCTGCGTGTCTGGGTTCCCGCCCACAGCCTCAACTCAGGGGAAGCAGCCCCTGAGGCAAGACCTGCTGGAGGAGCCCTGCGCGCCCGCCTGATAGGCGAGAGCACAGCCAGCAGTGTAGCGAGCCTCCTCGGGAGAAGAGGAGGCAGCCGAGCCCAGTCAAGAGGAAAGCCCTGCTTGCACGGAGCTAAGTGGGCCTCCAGTACGGCAGAGCTCTAGCTCTGCTCAGAGCCCCGATCTGGCAGAGTTTCTGGCGCGAGGCTGCTCGGCCGGGGCTCGCCTTGCCCAGACTTGCCTTGCTTTTAGGCTCCCTCCCCAGGAAGGAGCTGTCTGAGCGAGCCTGGGAGACGCCACTGGTGCCTTCCTTGCCTCAGCTCCAATCCTGCCTTGCCTTTGCACATAGGTGCCAGGCGTGGTTGGGGAGGGCTTAGGGGGTGGTGGGTTGCACACTGCCAAGGGCTTCAGCAGTGAGAGCTCTGTCAGAGGGAAGGGAAGGGCAACTGCAGGGCTCCTCCAGCGGTTTCTAGGCCGCCTAGAATCAGCGCCGCACCGAGAGCACCAGGCTCCCAGGGCCCCTGGCTGGGGTTTTCAGCCCCGCACACACGGAGGCTGATTCCTTGGGTGCCCAGAAAGTGTATGACAGACGTAGGTTCCCTAGCACTCTCCTCCCCAGCAGAGACATGTGCAGGTGTTTGGGGCCTGATCCTGCGTGTCTGGGTTCCTGCCCACAGCCCCAACTCAGGGGAAGCAGCCCCTGAGGCAAGACCTGCTGGAGGAGCCCTGCGCCCCGCCTGATAGGCGAGTGCACAGCCAGCAGGGAAGCGAGCCTCCTCGGGGAAGAGGAGGCAGCCCAGCCCCGTCAAGTTGAAAGCCCTGCTTGCACGGAGCTAAGTGCGCCTCCAGTACGGCAGAGCTCTAGCTCTGCTCAGAGCCCCGATCTGGCAGAGTTCCTGGCGCGAGGCTGCTCTGCCGGGGGCTAGCCTTGCCCAGACTTGCCTTGCTTTTAGGCTGCCTCTCCAGGAAGGAGCAGGCAGCAGGAGCCTGGGAGTCGCCACTGGCGCCTTTCTTGCCTCAGCTCCAATCCTGCCTTGCCTTTGCACTTAGGTCCCAGTCCTCCTTAAGGAGAGCTTAGGGGCTGGTGGGTTGCACACTGCCAAGGGCTCCAGCAGTGAGAATTCTGTCAGAGGGAAGGGAAGGGCAACTGCAGGGCTCCTCCAGCGGTTGCTTGGCCGCCCAGATTCAGCGCCACACGGAGAGCACCAGGCTCCCAGGGCCCCTGGCTGGGGTTTTCAGCCCCGCACACACGGAGGCTGATTCCTTGGGTGCCCAGAAAGTGTATGACAGACGTAGGTTCCCTAGCACTCTCCTCCCCAGCAGAGACATGTGCAGGTGTTTGGGGCCTGATCCTGCGTGTCTGGGTTCCTGCCCACAGCCCCAACTCAGGGGAAGCAGCCCCTGAGGCAAGACCTGCTGGAGGAGCCCTGCGCCCCCGCCTGATAGGCGAGTGCACAGCCAGCAGGGAAGCGAGCCTCCTCGGGGAAGAGGAGGCAGCAAGTCCCGTCAAGCTGAAATCCCTGCTTACACGAAGCTAAGTGCGACTCCAGTACGGCAGATCTCTAGCTCTGTTCAGAGGCCCGATCTGGCAGAGTTCCTGGCACCAAGATGCTCTGCCATAGGCGAGCCTTGCGCAGACTTGCCTTGCTTTAAGGCTCCCTCCCCAGGAAGGAGCAGGCTGTGTGAGGCTCGGAAACGCCACTGGCGCCTTCCTGGCTTCAGCTCTACCCCTGCCTTGCCTTTGCACTTAGGTCCCAAGCGTCCTTGAGGAGGGCTTAGGGGCTGGTGGGTTGCACACTGCCAAGGGCTCCAGCAGTGAAAGCTCTGTCAGAGGGAAGCGAAGGGCAACAGCAGGGCTCCTTCAGCGGTTCCTTGGCCGCCCAGACAAAGCTCCGCACGGAGAGCACCAGGTTCCAAGGGCCCCTGGCTGGGTTTTGCATCCCCACACTCCCAGAGGCTGACTCCGTGGGTGCCTAGAAAGTGTGTGAGAGACGTAGGTTCCCTAGCACTCTCCTCCCCAGCAGAGACATGTGCAGGTGGTTGGGGCCTTATCCTGCGTGTCTGGGTTCCCGCCCACAGCCTCAACTCAGGGGAAGCAGCCCCTGAGGCAAGACCTGCTGGAGGAGCCCTGCGCGCCCGCCTGATAGGCGAGAGCACAGCCAGCAGTGTAGCGAGCCTCCTCGGGAGAAGAGGAGGCAGCCGAGCCCAGTCAAGAGGAAAGCCCTGCTTGCACGGAGCTAAGTGGGCCTCCAGTACGGCAGAGCTCTAGCTCTGCTCAGAGCCCCGATCTGGCAGAGTTTCTGGCGCGAGGCTGCTCGGCCGGGGGCTCGCCTTGCCCAGACTTGCCTTGCTTTTAGGCTCCCTCCCCAGGAAGGAGCTGTCTGAGCGAGCCTGGGAGACGCCACTGGTGCCTTCCTTGCCTCAGCTCCAATCCTGCCTTGCCTTTGCACATAGGTGCCAGGCGTCGTTGGGGAGGGCTTAGGGGGTGGTGGGTTGCACACTGCCAAGGGCTTCAGCAGTGAGAGCTCTGTCAGAGGGAAGGGAAGGGCAACTGCAGGGCTCCTCCAGCGGTTTCTAGGCCGCCTAGAATCAGCGCCGCACCGAGAGCACCAGGCTCCCAGGGCCCCTGGCTGGGGTTTTCAGCCCCGCACACACGGAGGCTGATTCCTTGGGTGCCCAGAAAGTGTATGACAGACGTAGGTTCCCTAGCACTCTCCTCCCAGCAGAGACATGTGCAGGTGTTGGGGCCTGATCCTGCGTGTCTGGGTTCCTGCCCACAGCCCCAACTCAGGGGAAGCAGCCCCTGAGGCAAGACCTGCTGGAGGAGCCCTGCGCCCCCGCCTGATAGGCGAGTGCACAGCCAGCAGGGAAGCGAGCCTCCTCGGGGAAGAGGAGGCAGCCCAGCCCCGTCAAGTTGAAAGCCCTGCTTGCACGGAGCTAAGTGCGCCTCCAGTACGGCAGAGCTCTAGCTCTGCTCAGAGCCCCGATCTGGCAGAGTTCCTGGCGCGAGGCTGCTCTGCCGGCTAGCCTTGCCCAGACTTGCCTTGCTTTTAGGCTGCCTCTCCAGGAAGGAGCAGGCAGCAGGAGCCTGGGAGTCGCCACTGGCGCCTTTCTTGCCTCAGCTCCAATCCTGCCTTGCCTTTGCACTTAGGTCCCAGTCCTCCTTAAGGAGAGCTTAGGGGCTGGTGGGTTGCACACTGCCAAGGGCTCCAGCAGTGAGAATCTGTCAGAGGGAAGGGAAGGGCAACTGCAGGGCTCCTCCAGCGGTTGCTTGGCCGCCCAGATTCAGCGCCACACGGAGAGCACCAGGCTCCCAGGGCCTGGCTGGGGTTTTCAGCCCCACACACGGAGGCTGATTCCTTGGGTGCCCAGAAAGTGTATGACAGACGTAGGTTCCCTAGCACTCTCCTCCCCAGCAGAGACATGTGCAGGTGTTGGGGCCTGATCCTGCGTGTCTGGGTTCCTGCCCACAGCCCCAACTCAGGGGAAGCAGCCCCTGAGGCAAGACCTGCTGGAGGAGCCCTGCGCCCCCCGCCTGATAGGCGAGTGCACAGCCAGCAGGGAAGCGAGCCTCCTCGGGAAGAGGAGGCAGCAAGTCCCGTCAAGCTGAAATCCCTGCTTCACGAAGCTAAGTGCGACTCCAGTACGGCAGATCTCTAGCTCTGTTCAGAGGCCCGATCTGGCAGAGTTCCTGGCACCAAGATGCTCTGCCATAGGCGAGCCTTGCGCAGACTTGCCTTGCTTTAAGGCTCCCTCCCAGGAAGGAGCAGGCTGTGTGAGGCTCGGAAACGCCACTGGCGCCTTCCTGGCTTCAGCTCTACCCCTGCTTGCCTTTGCACTTAGGTCCCAAGCGTCCTTGAGGAGGGCTTAGGGGCTGGTGGGTTGCACACTGCCAAGGGCTCCAGCAGTGAAAGCTCTGTCAGAGGGAAGCGAAGGGCAACAGCAGGGCTCCTTCAGCGGTTCCTTGGCCGCCCAGACAAAGCTCCGCACGGAGAGCACCAGGTTCCAAGGGCCCCTGGCTGGGTTTTGCATCCCCACACTCCCAGAGGCTGACTCCGTGGGTGCCTAGAAAGTGTGTGAGAGACGTAGGTTCCCTAGCACTCTCCTCCCCAGCAGAGACATGTGCAGGTGGTTGGGGCCTTATCCTGCGTGTCTGGGTTCCCGCCCACAGCCTCAACTCAGGGGAAGCAGCCCCTGAGGCAAGACCTGCTGGAGGAGCCCTGCGCGCCCGCCTGATAGGCGAGAGCACAGCCAGCAGTGTAGCGAGCCTCCTCGGGAGAAGAGGAGGCAGCCGAGCCCAGTCAAGAGGAAAGCCCTGCTTGCACGGAGCTAAGTGGGCCTCCAGTACGGCAGAGCTCTAGCTCTGCTCAGAGCCCCGATCTGGCAGAGTTTCTGGCGCGAGGCTGCTCGGGGGGCTCGCCTTGCCCAGACTTGCCTTGCTTTTAGGCTCCCTCCCAGGAAGGAGCTGTCTGAGCGAGCCTGGGAGACGCCACTGGTGCCTTCCTTGCCTCAGCTCCAATCCTGCCTTGCCTTTGCACATAGGTGCCAGGCGTCGTTGGGGAGGGCTTAGGGGGTGGTGGGTTGCACACTGCCAAGGGCTTCAGCAGTGAGAGCTCTGTCAGAGGGAAGGGAAGGGCAACTGCAGGGCTCCTCCAGCGGTTTCTAGGCCGCCTAGAATCAGCGCCGCACCGAGAGCACCAGGCTCCCAGGGCCCCTGGCTGGGGTTTTCAGCCCCGCACACACGGAGGCTGATTCCTTGGGTGCCCAGAAAGTGTATGACAGACGTAGGTTCCCTAGCACTCTCCTCCCCAGCAGAGACATGTGCAGGTGTTTGGGGCCTGATCCTGCGTGTCTGGGTTCCTGCCCACAGCCCCAACTCAGGGGAAGCAGCCCCTGAGGCAAGACCTGCTGGAGGAGCCCTGCGCCCCGCCTGATAGGCGAGTGCACAGCCAGCAGGGAAGCGAGCCTCCTCGGGGAAGAGGAGGCAGCCCAGCCCCGTCAAGTTGAAAGCCCTGCTTGCACGGAGCTAAGTGCGCCTCCAGTACGGCAGAGCTCTAGCTCTGCTCAGAGCCCCGATCTGGCAGAGTTCCTGGCGCGAGGCTGCTCTGCCGGGGGCTAGCCTTGCCCAGACTTGCCTTGCTTTTAGGCTGCCTCTCCAGGAAGGAGCAGGCAGCAGGAGCCTGGGAGTCGCCACTGGCGCCTTTCTTGCCTCAGCTCCAATCCTGCCTTGCCTTTGCACTTAGGTCCCAGTCCTCCTTAAGGAGAGCTTAGGGGCTGGTGGGTTGCACACTGCCAAGGGCTCCAGCAGTGAGAATCTGTCAGAGGGAAGGGAAGGGCAACTGCAGGGCTCCTCCAGCGGTTGCTTGGCCGCCCAGATCAGCGCCGCACGGAGAGCACCAGGCTCCCAGGGCCCCTGGCTGGGGTTTTCAGCCCCGCACACACGGAGGCTGATTCCTTGGGTGCCCAGAAAGTGTATGACAGACGTAGGTTCCCTAGCACTCTCCTCCCCAGCAGAGACATGTGCAGGTGTTTGGGGCCTGATCCTGCGTGTCTGGGTTCCTGCCCACAGCCCCAACTCAGGGGAAGCAGCCCCTGAGGCAAGACCTGCTGGAGGAGCCCTGCGCCCCGCCTGATAGGCGAGTGCACAGCCAGCAGGGAAGCGAGCCTCCTCGGGGAAGAGGAGGCAGCAGCCCCGTCAAGTTGAAAGCCCTGCTTGCACGGAGCTAAGTGCGCCTCCAGTACGGCAGAGCTCTAGCTCTGCTCAGAGCCCGATCTGGCAGAGTTCCTGGCGCGAGGCTGCTCTGCCGGGGGCTAGCCTTGCCAGACTTGCCTTGCTTTTAGGCTCCTCCCAGGAAGGAGCAGGCAGCAGAGCCTGGGAGTCGCCACTGGCGCCTTCTTGCTCAGCTCCAATCCTGCCTTGCCTTTGCACTTAGGTCCCAGCGTCCTTAGGAGGCTTAGGGGCTGGTGGGTTGCACACTGCCAAGGGCTCCAGCAGTGAGAACTCTGTCAGAGGGAAGGGAAGGGCAACTGCAGGGCTCCTCCAGCGGTTCTTGGCCGCCCAGACAGCGCCACACGGAGAGCACCAGGCTCCAGGGCCCCTGGCTGGGGTTTTCAGCCCCACACACGGAGGCTGATTCCTTGGGTGCCCAGAAAGTGTATGACAGACGTAGGTTCCCTAGCACTCTCCTCCCCAGCAGAGACATGTGCAGGTGGTTGGGGCCTGATCCTGCGTGTCTGGGTTCCTGCCCACAGCCCCAACTCAGGGGAAGCAGCCCCTGAGGCAAGACCTGCTGGAGGAGCCCTGCGCCCCCGCCTGATAGGCGAGTGCACAGCCAGCAGGGAAGCGAGCCTCCTCGGGGAAGAGGAGGCAGCAAGCCCAGTCAAGAGAAAGCCCTGCTTGCACGAAGCTAAGTGCGCTCCAGTACGGCAGAGCTCTAGCTCTGCTCAGAGCCCGATCTGGCAGAGTTCCTGGCGCGATGCTCTGCCGGGCGAGCCTTGCCAGACTTGCCTTGCTTTTAGGCTCCCTCCCCAGGAAGGAGCAGGCTGTGGAGCCTGGAGACGCCACTGGCGCCTTCCTTGCTTCAGCTCCAATCCTGCCTTGCCTTTGCACTTAGGTCCCAGCGTCCTTGGGAGGGCTTAGGGGCTGGTGGGTTGCACACTGCCAAGGGCTCCAGCAGTGAAAGCTCTGTCAGAGGGAAGGAAGGGCAACTGCAGGGCTCCTCCAGCGGTTTCTTGGCCGCCTAGAATCAGCGCCGCACGGAGAGCACCAGGCTCCAAGGGCCCCTGGCTGGGTTTTCAGCCCCACACACCGAGGCTGATTCCTTGGGTGCCTAGAAAGTGTATGACAGACGTAGGTTCCCTAGCACTCTCCTCCCCAGCAGAGACATGTGCAGGTGGTTGGGGCCTGATCCTGCGTGTCTGGGTTCCTGCCCACAGCCCCAACTCAGGGGAAGCAGCCCCTGAGGCAAGACCTGCTGGAGGAGCCCTGCGCCCCGCCTGATAGGCGAGAGCACAGCCAGCAGGAAGCGAGCCTCCTCGGGGAAAGAGGAGGCAGCCGAGCCCCGTCAAGAGGAAAGCCCTGCTTGCACGGAGCTAAGTGCGGCCTCCAGTACGGCAGAGCTCTAGCTCTGCTCAGAGCCCCGATCTGGCAGAGTTCCTGGCGCGAGGCTGCTCTGCCGGGGCTAGCCTTGCCCAGACTTGCCTTGCTTTTAGGCTGCCTCTCCAGGAAGGAGCAGGCAGCAGGAGCCTGGGAGTCGCCACTGGCGCCTTTCTTGCCTCAGCTCCAATCCTGCCTTGCCTTTGCACTTAGGTCCCAGTCCTCCTTAAGGAGAGCTTAGGGGCTGGTGGGTTGCACACTGCCAAGGGCTCCAGCAGTGAGAATCTGTCAGAGGGAAGGGAAGGGCAACTGCAGGGCTCCTCCAGCGGTTGCTTGGCCGCCCAGATTCAGCGCCACACGGAGAGCACCAGGCTCCCAGGGCCCCTGGCTGGGGTTTTCAGCCCCGCACACACGGAGGCTGATTCCTTGGGTGCCCAGAAAGTGTATGACAGACGTAGGTTCCCTAGCACTCTCCTCCCCAGCAGAGACATGTGCAGGTGTTTGGGGCCTGATCCTGCGTGTCTGGGTTCCTGCCCACAGCCCAAACTCAGGGGAAGCAGCCCCTGAGGCAAGACCTGCTGGAGGAGCCCTGCGCCCCGCCTGATAGGCGAGTGCACAGCCAGCAGGGAAGCGAGCCTCCTCGGGGGAAGAGGAGGCAGCAAGTCCCGTCAAGCTGAAATCCCTGCTTACACGAAGCTAAGTGCGCCTCCAGTACGGCAGATCTCTAGCTCTGTTCAGAGGCCCGATCTGGCAGAGTTCCTGGCACCAAGATGCTCTGCCATAGGCGAGCCTTGCGCAGACTTGCCTTGCTTTAAGGCTGCCTCTCCAGGAAGGAGCAGGCTGTGTGAGGCTCGGAAACGCCACTGGCGCCTTCCTGGCTTCAGCTCTACCCCTGCCTTGCCTTTGCACTTAGGTCCCAAGCGTCCTTGAGGAGGGCTTAGGGGCTGGTGGGTTGCACACTGCCAAGGGCTCCAGCAGTGAAAGCTCTGTCAGAGGGAAGCGAAGGGCAACAGCAGGGCTCCTTCAGCGGTTCCTTGGCCGCCCAGACAAAGCTCCGCACGGAGAGCACCAGGTTCCAAGGGCCCCTGGCTGGGTTTTGCATCCCCACACTCCAGAGGCTGACTCCGTGGGTGCCTAGAAAGTGTGTGAGAGACGTAGGTTCCCTAGCACTCTCCTCCCCAGCAGAGACATGTGCAGGTGGTTGGGGCCTGATCCTGCGTGTCTGGGTTCCCGCCCACAGCCCCAACTCAGGGGAAGCAGCCCCTGAGGCAAGACCTGCTGGAGGAGCCCTGCGCGCCCCTGATAGGCGAGAGCACAGCCAGCAGTGTAGCGAGCCTCCTCGGGAGAAGAGGAGGCAGCCGAGCCCAGTCAAGAGGAAAGCCCTGCTTGCACGGAGCTAAGTGGCCTCCAGTACGGCAGAGCTCTAGCTCTGCTCAGAGCCCCGATCTGGCAGAGTTTCTGGCGCGCGAGCTGCCTCGCCGGGGCTCGCCTTGCCCAGACTTGCCTTGCTTTTAGGCTCCTCCCAGGAAAGGAGCTGTCTGAGCGAGCCTGGGAGACGCCACTGGTGCCTTCCTTGCCTCAGCTCCAATCCTGCTTTGCCTTTGCACATAGGTGCCAGGCGTCGTTGGGGAGGGCTTAGGGGGTGGTGGGTTGCACACTGCCAAGGGCTTCAGCAGTGAGAGCTCTGTCAGAGGGAAGGGAAGGGCAACTGCAGGGCTCCTCCAGCGGTTTCTAGGCCGCCTAGAATCAGCGCCGCACGAGAGCACCAGGCTCCCAGGGCCCCTGGCTGGGGTTTTCAGCCCCGCACACACGGAGGCTGATTCCTTGGGTGCCCAGAAAGTGTATGACAGACGTAGGTTCCCTAGCACTCTCCTCCCAGCAGAGACATGTGCAGGTGGTTGGGGCCTGATCCTGCGTGTCTGGGTTC
>NW_017193756.1:0-9659 GCF_001704415.2 Capra hircus
CCCCAGGGAGTCAGTCCTCGTCTCGAGGGGGGCATGCATTGCGCTTTCCTCCCGAGCTGTAGCAGCAGTGTCACGCTTCCCTTCGCGTGGATCAAGGATCTGTGGCTTTCCACGAGGCTTTCCCACACGGCTGTCCCACGTGCCACCGTGGTGTGAGTCGATCCTCGGCTTGAAAGTCGAGGCAGTGCCAGGGAAAACAGGTTTCCCTGGAATGAACTGAGACATCTGGGGGACTCTAGGAATGGTGGCACGACCCTGGAGTTCCTCTCGCCTTTCCTGTGGAGAGCGCCTCCTCTTCAGATGCGACCGGAACGTCGGGAAATTCTTTCCCGACCACGCAGGGAAGGATCCCTCCTCTCGAGCTAGGAGGGAAATGGGGCTCCTCTGGATGTGGGCGGGACTCTCTGCTTCCTCTCGAGTGGAGACGGGTATGTCGGGGAACTTCTTGAGTTGCAGCAAGGGTGTGAAGGACCCTTTGGAAGTTCCAGAGGTTAGGTGTGATTAGCCTCGAGACGCCTCAGCGGAAATGGGCCTCATCTCGCCTGAGGGGAGAACCTCCTGGATTTTCTCGTGTTGCGGCAGGTGCTCTCGACTTACGTCGGGGACCTCAGGGACCCGCTCTGGTGGCCTGAGGAAAGACCAGTCCGCATGCGAGTTGCTCGTGGGCCTCTCGGGATTCCTCTGCTGTCGATGCCGGGGCCTAAGACTGCCGGAGCCAGTGTGAGGAAGCCCGCCCGTGACAAGGTTATGAGGAAGGAAGGTGACATACGCAAGGCATGCTCAGACTTCAGGCACCTCTCTGGAAATTTTTAATCATGTACCCCAACAAAAATCTGCCAGTTTTTGTGCTCTGCTTTTTCACTCTTCTGACCTTTTCTGGAAAAAATCAATTCAGGCGTTAGTCTTCTGCATTTGAAAGAGTGTTTCAATCCAAAAAACCCTCTGATGGCTTTCTAGCCTGCCTGTAGGACTCGTACAGCTGTGCCTGTGATTGTTTGAGGCCTCCTGACCGCAGGAGGCAAAGGAAGCTTAAAACATCCTAGGAATGCAGGAGCTTCCGAGGAGTCAAAATCTTTAGAGTAGGACTGATTAAAAGTTTCATTTTTTGGGTCAATGCTTGCTGCCAAATTTTCATATCCTTTATTTTTAGATATAGTTGGTATATAGAAAAACAAGTAGTAGACCTGGTATTAGCAACATTAGATCTTTGAGTTAAGTACGTTCTTTGTTATAACCCACTGCACCTTTGTTCTATAGAGATGTAACTTTAATGCTTTAAGGAGATGCAGATTAAAGAAAAACACTTCAGGGGAAACAAAATTAACATTCATTAAGGAAGAGAGCCAAAAAGTGTTAACAAGCCTCTTGGCCAGAAGATAATGTAAATCACCTGAGACCTTTTGTATACAAAATGATATACAGAAAGAATCTGGGTTGTGAACGCTACATAATTTTGTGTTATCCATTGTCTCCATGTTTTATCAAAAGTATAAAAGGCCTTCTGAACAATAAAGGAGGAGGCCAGGGCCGGGGGCCAGTTTCTCGGACCAGCTTCTCGAACTAGTCTCTCAGCCTGGTTTCTTGGGACTCTGGCTCCCCCCGTGTCTTTCTCTCTCTTTCTTCTTCTCTACCTTTCCTTCTCTCTGCTCCTTACTATAACTTCAGGCTGAATCTCCACCTGGAGTGCGGAGGCTCGCCAAGTCTACTTACTTGCCCTGGCTGTTAAGACCCACAGGAAAGGGAGCTTAAGGCGAGGCACCCTTAGATATTCAAGCGGGCGCCGGTGGCCCAACGTAGGTGGTGCAAATTGCTTGTCTGGAATTTTATTGGCCGTCCGCGTAAACCAAGCTATTCAGCCCTCTTCCTCCACTTAATCTTCTTACTACACTATAGTTTCCTAATCTAATCTTACATTAATAAATAAGCAAGTCTTTCCACGCCAACGCCGTCCACCCTTCGAATTCCCTGGATCCACCGGGGCTGGACCCCGGCATAAGACCTTGAGTGGAGTCGGTGCCGGAACGTGAGGATTCCTCTCCAGTGCTGACATGGATCTTGGGGTACTTCCTGAGTCTCCCCAGGGGAGTCAGTCCTCGTCTCGAGTGGGGGCATGCATGTGCGCTTTCCTCCCGAGCTGTAGCAGCAGTGTCACGCTTCCCTTCGTGTGGATCAAGGGATCTGTGGCTTTCCCACGAGGCTTTCCCACAGGGCTGTCCCACGCCACCGTGGTGAGAGTCGATCCTCGGCTTGAAAGTCGAGGCAGTGCAGGGAAAACAGGTTTCCCTGGAATGGACTGAGACATCTGGGGGCTCTGGGAATGGTGGCACGACCCTGGAGTTCCTCTCGTCTTTCCTGTGGAGAGCGCCTCCTCTTGAGATGCGACGGAAACGCCGGGAATTCTTTCCCGACCACGCAGGGAAGGATCCCTCCTCTCGAGCTAGGAGACGGAAACGGGGCTCATCTGGATGAGGGCGGACTCTCGTGCTTCCTCTCGTGGAGACGGGTATGTCGGGGAACTTCTTGAGTTACAGCAAGGGTGTGAAGGACCCTTTGGAAGTTCCAGAGGTTAGGTGTGATTAGCCTCGAGACGCCTCAGCGGAAATGGGCCTCATCTCGCCTGGAGGGGAGAACCTCCTGGATTTTCTCGAGTTGCAGCAGGTGCTCTCGACTTACGACGGGTACCTCAGGGACCCGCTCTGGTGGCCTCAGGAAAGGCCAGTCCGCATGCGAGTTGCTCGGGGCCTCTCGGATTCCTCTCCCGTCGATGCCAGGGCCTAAGACTGCCGGGAGCCAGTGTGAGGAAGCCCGCCCGTGACAAGGTTATGAGGAAGGAAGCTGACATACGCAAGGCGTGCTCAGACTTCAGGGACCCCTCTGGAAATTTTTAAGCATGTACCCCAACAAAAATCTGCCGGTTTTGTGCTCTGCTTTTTCACTCTTCTGACCTTTTCTGGAAAAAGTCAATTCAGGACGTTAGTCTTCAGCATTTGAAAGAGTGTTTCAATCCAAAAACCCTCTGATGGCTTTCTAGCCTGCCTGTAGGACTCGTACAGCTGCGCTTGTGATTGTTTGAGGCCTCCTGACCGCAGGGGGCACAGGAAGCTTAAAATATCCTAGGAATGCAGGAGCTTCCGAGGAGTCAAAATCTTTAGAATAGGACTGATTAAAAGTTTCATTTTTTGGGTCAATGCTTGCTGCCAAATTTTCATATCCTTTATTTTTAGATATAGTTGGTATATAGAAAAACAAGTAGTAGACCTGGTATTAGCAACATTAGATCTTTGAGTTAAGTACCTTCTTTGTTATAACCCACTGCACCTTTGTTCTATAGAGATGTAACTTTAATGCTTTAAGGAGATGCAGATTAAAGAAAAACACTTCTGGGGAAACAAAATTAACATTCATTAAGGAAGACAGCCAAAAAGTGTTAACAAGCCTCTTGGCCAGAAGATAATGTAAATCACCTGAGACCTTTTGTATACAAAATGATATACAGAAAGAATCTGGGTTGCGAACACTACATAATTTTGTGTTATCCATTGATCTCCATGTTTTATCAAAAGTATAAAAGGCCTTCTGAACAATAAAGGAGGAGGCCAGGGGCCGGGGGCCAATTTCTCGGACCAGCTTCTCGAACTAGTCTCTCAGCCTGGTTTCTTGGACTCTGGCTCCCCCCGTGTCTTTCTCTCTCTTTCTTCTTCTCTACCTTTCCTTCTCTCTGCTCTTTACTTTAACTTCAGGCTGAATCTCCACCTGGAGTGCGGAGGCTCGCCAGGTCTACTTACTTGCCCTGGCTGTTAAGACCCGCACGAAAGGGACCTTAAGGCGCGGCACCCTTAGATATTCAAGCGGGCGCCGGTGGCCCAACGTAGGTGGTGCAAATTCCTTGTCTGGAATTTTATTGGCCTTCCGCGTAAACCAAGCTATTCAGCCCTCTTCCTCCAATTAATCTTCTTACTACACTATAGTTTCCTAATCTAATCTTGCATTAATAAATAAACAAGTCTTTCCACACCAACGCCGTCCACCCTTCGAATTCCCTGGATCCACCGGGGCTGGACCCGGCATAAGACCTTGTGTGGAGGCGGTGCCGGAACCTGAGGATTCCTCTCCAGTGCTGACATGGATCTTGGGGTACTTCTGGAGTCTCCCCAGGGGAGTCAGTCCTCGTCTCGAGTGGGGGCATGCACGTACGCTTTCCTCCGGAACTGTAGCAGCACTGTCATGCTTCCCTTCGCGTGGATCAAGGGATGTGTGGCTTTCCCTCGAGGCTTTCCCACGAGGCTTTCCCACGAGGCTTTCCCACAGGGATGTCCCACGTGCCACCGTGGTGTGAGTCCATCCTCGGCTTGAAAGTCGAGGCAGTGCAGGGAAAACAGGTTTCCCTGGAATGGACTGAGACATCTTGGGACTCTGGGAATGGTGGCACGACCCTGGAGTTCCTCTCGCCTTTCCTGTGGAGAGCGCCTCTCTTGAGATGCGACGGGAACTTCGGGAATTCTTTCCCGACCACGCAGGGAAAGGATCCCTCCTCTCGAGCTAGGAGGCGGAAATAGGGCTGCTCTGGATGTGGGCGGGACTCTCGTGCTTCCTCTCGAGTGGAGACGGGTATGTCGGGGAATTTCTTGAGTTGCAGCAAGGGTGTGAAGGACCCTTTGGAAGTTCCAGAGGTTAGGTGTAATTAGATTCGAGACGCCTCAGGGAAATGGGCCTCATCTCGCCTGGAGGGAGAACCTCCTGGATTTTCTCGAGTTGCGGCAGGTGCTCTCGACTTACGACGGGGACGTCTGGTACGCGCTCTGGTGGCCTCACGAAAGGCCAGTCCCCATGCGAGTTGCTCGGAGGCCTCTCGGGATTCCTCTCCCGTCGATGCCGGGGCCTAAGACCTTGTGTGGAGTCGGTGCCAGAACCTGAGGATTCCTCTCCAGTGCTGACATGGAACTTGGGGTACTTCTGGAGTCTCCCCAGGGGAGTCAGTTTTCGTCTCGAGTGGGGGCATGCACGTGCGCTTTCCTCCCGAGCTGTAGCAGCATTTTCACTCTTCCCTTCGAGTGGATCAAGGCATCTGTGGATTTCCCTCGAGGCTTTCCCAGGAGGCTTTCCCACGAGGCTTTCTCACAGGGCTGTCCCACGTACCACCGTGGTGTGAGTCGGTCCTCGGCTTGAAAGTCGAGGCAGTGCAGGGAAAACAGGTTTCCCTGGAATGGACTGAGACATCTGGGAGACTCTGGGAATGGTGGCACGACCCTGGAGTTCCTCTCGTCTTTCCTGTGGAGAGCGCGTCCTCTTGAGATGGGACGGGAATGCCGAGAATTCTTTTCCCACCACGCAGGGAAAGGATTCCTCCTCTCGTCCAATGAGGCGGAAACGTGGCTCCTCTGCATGTGGGCGGGACTCTCGTGCTTCCTCTCGAGTGGAGACGGGTATGTCGGGGAACTTCTTGAGTTGCAGCAAGGGTGTGAAGGATCCTTTGGAAGTTCCAGAGGTTAGGTGTGATTACCCTCCAGACGCCTCTGTGGAAATGGGCATCATCTCGCTTAGAGGGGAGAACCTCCTGGATTTTCTCGAGTTGCGGCAGGTGCCCTCGACTTACGACGGGGCCCTCAGGGACCCGCTCTGGTGGCCTCAGGAAAGGCCAGTCCCCATGCGAGTTGCTCGGGGCCTTTCGGAATTCCTCTCCCATCGCTGCCGGGCCTAAGACCTTGTGTGAGATGGTGACATAACCTGAGGATTCCTCTCCAGTGCTGACATGGTTCCTGGGGTAATTCTGGAGTCTCCCCAGAGAGTAAGTCCTCGTCTCCAGTGGGGCCGTGCACGTGCGCTTTCCTCCCGATCTGTAGCAGCTGTGTCACTCTTCCCTTCGCTTGGATCAAGGGATCTCTGGCTTTCCCTCGAAGCTTTCCCTCGAGGCTTTCCCACGAGGCTTTTCCACAGGGCTGTCCCACGTGCTACAGTGGTGTGAGTCCATCCTCGTCTTGAAAGTCGAGGCAGTGCAGGGAAAACAGTTTTCCCTGGAATGGACTGAGACACATGGTGGACTCTGGGAATGGTGGCACGACCCTGGAGTTCCTCTCGTCTTTCGTGTGGAGAGCGCCTCCTCTTGAGATGCGACGGGAACGCCGGGAGTTCTTGACCGATCACGCAGGGAAAGGATCCCTCCTCTCGAGCTAGGAAGTGGAAACAGGCCTCCTCTGTATGTTGGTGGGACTCTCGTGTTTCCTCTCGAGTGGAGACGGGCATGTGGGGGAACTTCTTGAGTTGCAGCAAGGGTGTGAAGGACCCTTTGTTATTTCCAGAGTTAGGTGTGATTAGCCTCGAGACGCCACAGCGAAATGGCCTCATCTCCCCTGATCGGAGAACCTCCTGGATTTTCTCGAGTTGCGGCAGGTGCTCTCGAGTTACGACGGGGATTCAGGGACCCGCTCTGGCGGCCACAGGAAAAGCCAGTTATCATGCGTGTTGCTAGGGGGCCTCTCGTGATTCCTCTCCCGTCGATGCCGGTGCCTAACACCTTGTGTGGAGTCGGTCCCGGTACCTGAGGATTCCTCTCCAGTGCTGACATGGATTTTTGGGGTACTTCTGGAGTCTCCACAAAGGAGTCAGGCCACGTCTCGAGTGGGGGCATGCACGTGCGCTTTCCTCCCGAGCTGTAGCAGCAGTGTCACGCTTCCCGTCGCGTGGATCAAGGGATCTGTGGCTTTCCCTCGAGGCTGTCCCACGAGGCTTTCCCACAAGGCTCTCCCACGTGCCACTGTGGGTGTGAGCCGATCCTCAGCATGAAAGTCGAAGCAGTGCAGGGAAAACAGGATCCTCTGGAATGGACGGAGACATCTGGGGGCACTTGGAATGGTGGCACGACCCATGAGTTCCTCTCGCCTTTCCTGTGCAGCGCGCCTCCTCTTGAGATGCATTGGAAACGTTGGGAATTCTTTCCCGAGGAAGCAGGGAAGGATCCCTCATCTCGAGATTGGAGGCGGAAACGGAGCTCCTCTGGAGGAGGCCGGACCATCGAGCTTCCTCTGGAGTGGAGACGGGTATATCGGGGAACCGCCTGAGTTGTAGCAAGGGTGTGTAGGACCCTTTGAAAGTTCCAGAGTTTAGGTGTGATTACTCTCGAGACGCCGCAGAGAAAATGGGCCTCATCTAGACTGGAGCAGAGAACCTCCTGGATTTTCTCGAGGGGCAGGTGCTCTCAACATACGACCGTGACCTCAGGGACAGTGTAGCAGATGTATCACGCTTCCCTTCGCGGGATCAAGGATCTGTGGCTTTCCCACGAGGCTTTCCCAAGGGCTGTCCCACGTGCCACCATGGTGTGAGTGGATCCTAGGCGTGAAAGTCGAGGCATTGCAGGGAAAACAGGTTCCTCTGAAATGGACTGAGATATCTGGGGGACTCTTGGAATGGTGGCACGACCCTGGAGTTCCTCTCGCCTTTCCTATTGAGAGCCCTTGCTCTTGAGAGGCCAGGAACGGGAACGCTGAAAAATCTTTCTTGACTAAGAAGGATAGGATCCATCATCTCGAGCTACCAGGCTGAAACGGGGTTCCTCTGGATGTGGGTGGGACCCTCGTGCTTCCTCTCGAGTGGAGACGGGTATGTCGGGGAACTTCTTGAGTTGCAGCAAGGACCCTTTTGAATTTCCAGAGTTTAGGTGTGATGAGTCTCCAGAAGCCTCAGAGGAAATGGGCCTCATCTCGCCTGGTGCAGAGAACCTCCTGGATTTTCTAGAGTTGGGCAGGGTCTCTCGAGTTACGAAAGGGACCTCAGGGACCCGCTCTGGTGGCCTCAGGAAAGGCCAGCCCATGGGAGTTGCAAGGGGGCCTTTCGGGATTCCTCTCCCGTCAATGTCGGGGCCTAAGACCTTGTGTGGAGTCGGGCTAAACCTCAGGATTCCTCTCCAGTGCTGACATGGATCTTGGGTACTTCTGGAGTCTCTCCTGGGGAGTCAGTGCTCATCTCGTGTGGGGGCATGCACGTGCGCTTTCCTCACGAACTGTAGCAGCAGCGTCACACTTCCCGTCGCGGGGATCAAGGGATCTGTGGCTTTCTCTCGAGGCTTTCCCAGGAGGCTTTCCCACGAGGCTTTCCCACAGGGCTGTCCCACGTGCCACCGTGGTGTGAGTCGATCCTCGGCTTGAAAGTCGAGGCAGTGCAGGGAAAACAGGTTTCCCTGGAATTGACTGAGATATCTGGGGGACTCTGGGAATGGTGGCACGACCCTGCAGCTCCTGTCGCCTTTCCTGTAGAGAGCACCTCCTCTTGAGATGCGAAGGGAACGCCCGGAATTCTTTACCGACCACGCAGGGAAAGGATGCCTCCCTCGAGCTAGGAGTCGGAAACGGGGCTCCTCTGGATGTGGGGGGACTCTCGTGATTCCTCTCGAGTGGAGACGGGTATGTCAGGGAACTTCTTGAGTTGCAGCAAGGGTGTGAAGGACCCTTTGGAAGTTCCAGATGTTAGGTGTGATTTGCCTCGAGACGCCTCAGGGGAAATGGGCCTCATCTCGCCTGGAGGGGAGACCCTCCTGGATTTTCACGAGTTGCGGCAGGTGCTCTTGACTTACGACGGGGACCTCTGGGACCCGCTCTGGTGGCTTCAAGAAAGACAGTCCCCATGTGAGTTACACAGGGGCCTCTCGGGATTCCTCTCCTGTCGATGCCGGGCCTAAGTCCTTGTGTGGGATTGGTGCCGGAACCTGAGGATTACTCTCCAGTGCTGACATGGATCTTGGGTACTTCTGGAGTCTCCACAGGGGAGTCAGACGTCGTCTCGAGTGGGGCATGCACGTGCGCTTTCCTCCCGTAGCACAGTGTTTCCGTTCGCGTGGTTCAAGGGATCTGTGGCTTTCCCTCAAGGCTTTCCCACGAGGATTTCCCAAGAGGCTTTCCCACAGGGCTGTCCCACGTGCCGTGATGTGAGTCGATCCAGGCTTGAAAGTCGAGGCAGTGCAGGGGGAAAACAGGTTTCCCTGAATGGACTGGGACATCTGGGGACTCTGGTAATGGTGGCACGACCCTGGAGTTCCTCTCGCCTTTCCTGTTGAGAGCGCCTCCTCTTGAGATCGACGGGAACGCCTGGAATTCTTTCCATAGCACGCAGGGAAAGGACCCACCTCTCGAGCTTTGAGGCGGAAACGGGGCTCCTCTGGATGTGGGCGGCGGACTCTCGTGCTTCCTCTCGAGTGCAGAAGGGTATGTCGGGGAACGTCTTGAGTTGCAGCAAGGGTGTGAAGGACCCTTTGGAAGTTCCTGAGTTTAGATGTGATTAGCCTCGGGACGCCTCAGCGGAAATGGGCCTCATCTCGCCTGGAGGGGAGAACCTCCTGGATTTTCTCGAGTTGAGGCAGGTGCTCTCGAATTACGACGGGACTTCAGGACCGCTCTGGTGGCCTCAGGAAAGGCCAGTCCCCTTGCGAGTTGCCCGGGGGCCTCTCGGGACTCCTCTCCGTCGATGCCGGCCTACAAACCTTGTGTGGAGACGGTGCTGGAACCTGAGGATTCCTCTCCAATGCTGACATGGATCCTAGGTACTTCTGGAGTTTAGGTCCATGCACGTGCGCTTTGCCTCCCGAGCGTCCAGCAGTATCACGCACTGCGCTTTCGAGCTGGGATGGACGATCTGTGACCCTCGAGGCTTTCCCACGAGGTTTCCCACGA
>NW_017193757.1:0-9658 GCF_001704415.2 Capra hircus
CTGACAGAGCTCTCACTGCTGAAGCCCTTGGCAGTGTGCAACCCACCACCCCCTAAGCCCTCCCCAACGACGCCTGGCACCTATGTGCAAAGGCAAGGCAGGATTGGAGCTGAGGCAAGGAAGCACCAGTGGCGTCTCCCAGGCTCGCTCAGACAGCTCCTTCCTGGGAGGGAGCCTAAAAGCAAGGCAAGTCTGGGCAAGGCGAGCCCCCGGCCGAGCAGCCTTCGCGCCAGAAACTCTGCCAGATCGGGGCTCTGAGCAGAGCTAGAGCTCTGGCCGTACTGGAGGCCACTTAGTCCGTGCAAGCAGGGCTTTCCTCTTGACTGGGCTCGGCTGCCTCCTCTTCTCCCGAGGAGGCTCGCTACACTGCTGGCTGTGCTCTCGCCTATCAGGCGGGCGCGCAGGGCTCCTCCAGCAGGTCTTGCCTCAGGGGCTGCTTCCCCTGAGTTGAGGCTGTGGGCGGGAACCCAGACACGCAGGATAAGGCCCAACCACCTGCACATGTCTCTGCTGGGGAGAGAGAGTGCTAGGGAACCTACGTCTCTCACACACTTTCTAGGCACCCACGGAGTCAGCCTCTGGGTGGTGGGGATGCAAAACCCAGCCAGGGGCCTTGGAACCTGGTGCTCTCGTGCGGAGCTTTGTCTGGGCGGCCAAGGAACCGCTGAAGGAGCCCTGCTGTTGCCCTTCGCTTCCCTCTGACAGAGCTTTCACTGCTGGAGCCCTTGGCAGTGTGCAACCCACCAGCCCCTAAGCCCTCCTCAAGGACGCTTGGGACCTAAGTGCAAAGGCAAGGCAGGGTAGAGCTGAAGCCAGGAAGGCGCCAGTGGCGTTTCCGAGCCTCACACAGCCTGCTCCTTCCTGGGGAGGGAGCCTTAAAGCAAGGCAAGTCTGCGCAAGGCTCGCCTATGGCAGAGCATCTTGGTGCCAGGAACTCTGCCAGATCGGGCCTCTGAAGAGCTAGAGATCTGCCGTACTGGAGTCGCACTTAGCTTCGTGTAAGCAGGGATTTCAGCTTGACGGGGACTTGCTGCCTCCTCTTCCCCGAGGAGGCTCGCTTCCCTGCTGGCTGTGCACTCGCCTATCAGGCGGGGGCGCAGGGCTCCTCCAGCAGGTCTTGCCTCAGGGGCTGCTTCCCCTGAGTTGGGGCTGTGGGCAGGAACCCAGACACGCAGGATCAGGCCCCAAACACCTGCACATGTCTCTGCTGGGGAGGAGAGTGCTAGGGAACCTACGTCTGTCATACACTTTCTGGGCCACCCAAGGAATCAGCCTCCGTGTGTGCGGGGCTGAAAACCCCAGCCAGGGGCCCTGGGAGCCTGGTGCTCTCCGTGTGGCGCTGAATCTGGGCGGCCAAGCAACCGCTGGAGGAGCCTGCAGTTGCCCTTCCCTTCCCTCTGACAGAATTCTCACTGCTGGAGCCCTTGGCAGTGTGCAACCCACCAGCCCCTAAGCTCTCCTTAAGGAGGACTGGGACCTAAGTGCAAAGGCAAGGCAGGATTGGAGCTGAGGCAAGAAAGGCGCCAGTGGCGACTCCCAGGCTCCTGCTGCCTGCTCCTTCCTGGAGAGGCAGCCTAAAAGCAAGGCAAGTCTGGGCAAGGCTAGCCCCCGGCAGAGCAGCCTCGCGCCAGGAACTCTGCCAGATCGGGGCTCTGAGCAGAGCTAGAGCTCTGCCGTACTGGAGGCGCCACTTAGCTCCGTGCAAGCAGGGCTTTCCTCTTGACTGGGCTCGGCTGCCTCCTCTTCTCCCGAGGAGGCTCGCTACACTGCTGGCTGTGCTCTCGCCTATCAGGCGGGCGCGCAGGGCTCCTCCAGCAGGTCTTGCCTCAGGGGCTGCTTCCCCTGAGTTGGGCTGTGGGCGGGAACCCAGACACGCAGGATCAGGCCCCAACCACCTGCACATGTCTCTGCTGGGGAGGAGAGTGCTAGGGAACCTACGTCTCTCACACACTTTCTAGGCACCCACGGAGTCAGCCTCTGGGAGTGTGGGGATGCAAAACCCAGCCAGGGGCCCTTGGAACCTGGTGCTCTCCGTGCGGAGCTTTGTCTGGGCGGCCAAGGAACCGCTGAAGGAGCCCTGCTGTTGCCCTTCGCTTCCCTCTGACAGAGCTTTCACTGCTGGAGCCCTTGGCAGTGTGCAACCCACCAGCCCCTAAGCCCTCCTCAAGGACGCTTGGGACCTAAGTGCAAAGGCAAGGCAGGGGTAGAGCTGAAGCCAGGAAGGCGCCAGTGGCGTTTCCGAGCCTCACACAGCCTGCTCCTTCCTGGGGAGGGAGCCTTAAAGCAAGGCAAGTCTGCGCAAGGCTCGCCTATGGCAGAGCATCTTGGTGCCAGGAACTCTGCCAGATCGGGCCTCTGAACAGAGCTAGAGATCTGCCGTACTGGAGTCGCACTTAGCTTCGTGTAAGCAGGGATTTCAGCTTGACGGGGACTTGCTGCCTCCTCTTCCCCCGAGGAGGCTCGCTTCCCTGCTGGCTGTGCACTCGCCTATCAGGCGGGGGCGCAGGGCTCCTCCAGCAGGTCTTGCCTCAGGGGCTGCTTCCCCTGAGTTGGGGCTGTGGGCAGGAACCCAGACACGCAGGATCAGGCCCCAAACACCTGCACATGTCTCTGCTGGGGAGGAGAGTGCTAGGGAACCTACGTCTGTCATACACTTTCTGGGCACCCAAGGAATCAGCCTCCGTGTGTGCGGGGCTGAAAACCCCAGCCAGGGGCCCTGGGAGCCTGGTGCTCTCGTGCGGCGCTGATTCTAGGCGGCCTAGAAACCGCTGGAGGAGCCCTGCAGTTGCCCTTCCCTTCCCTCTGACAGAGCTCTCACTGCTGAAGCCCTTGGCAGTGTGCAACCCACCACCCCCTAAGCCCTCCCCAACACGCCTGGCACCTATGTGCAAAGGCAAGGCAGGATTGGAGCTGAGGCAAGGAAGGCACCAGTGGCGTCTCCCAGGCTCGCTCAGACAGCTCCTTCCTGGGGAGGGAGCCTAAAAGCAAGGCAAGTCTGGGCAAGGCGAGCCCCCGGCCGAGCAGCCTCGCGCCAGAAACTCTGCCAGATCGGGGCTCTGAGCAGAGCTAGAGCTCTGCCGTACTGGAGGGCACTTAGCTCCGTGCAAGCAGGGCTTTCCTCTTGACTGGGCTCGGCTGCCTCCTCTTCTCCCGAGGAGGCTCGCTACACTGCTGGCTGTGCTCTCGCCTATCAGGCGGGCGCGCAGGGCTCCTCCAGCAGGTCTTGCCTCAGGGGCTGCTTCCCCTGAGTTGGGCTGTGGGCGGGAACCCAGACACGCAGGATAAGGCCCCAACCACCTGCACATGTCTCTGCTGGGGAGGAGAGTGCTAGGGAACCTACGTCTCTCACACACTTTCTAGGCACCCACGGAGTCAGCCTCTGGGAGTGTGGGATGCAAAACCCAGCCAGGGGCCCTTGGAACCTGGTGCTCTCCGTGCGGAGCTTTGTCTGGGCGGCCAAGGAACCGCTGAAGGAGCCCTGCTGTTGCCCTTCGCTTCCCTCTGACAGAGCTTTCAAGCCCTTGGCAGTGTGCAACCCACCAGCCCCCTAAGCCCTCCTCAAGGACGCTTGGGACCTAAGTGCAAAGGCAAGGCAGGGGTAGAGCTGAAGCCAGGAAGGCGCCAGTGGCGTTCCGAGCCTCACACAGCCTGCTCCTTCCTGGGGAGGGAGCCTTAAAGCAAGGCAAGTCTGCGCAAGGCTCGCCTATGGCAGAGCATCTTGGTGCCAGGAACTCTGCCAGATCGGGCCTCTGAACAGAGCTAGAGATCTGCCGTACTGGAGTCGCACTTAGCTTCGTGTAAGCAGGGATTTCAGCTTGACGGGGACTTGCTGCCTCCTCTTCCCCCGAGGAGGCTCGCTTCCCTGCTGGCTGTGCACTCGCCTATCAGGCGGGGCGCAGGGCTCCTCCAGCAGGTCTTGCCTCAGGGGCTGCTTCCCCTGAGTTGGGGCTGTGGGCAGGAACCCAGACACGCAGGATCAGGCCCCAAACACCTGCACATGTCTCTGCTGGGGAGGAGAGTGCTAGGGAACCTACGTCTGTCATACACTTTCTGGGCACCCAAGGAATCAGCCTCCGTGTGTGCGGGGCTGAAAACCCCAGCCAGGGGCCCTGGGAGCCTGGTGCTCTCCGTGTGGCGCTGAATCTGGGCGGCCAAGCAACCGCTGGAGGAGCCCTGCAGTTGCCCTTCCCTTCCCTCTGACAGAATTCTCACTGCTGGAGCCCTTGGCAGTGTGCAAACCACCAGCCCCTAAGCTCTCCTTAAGGAGGACTGGGACCTAAGTGCAAAGGCAAGGCAGGATTGGAGCTGAGGCAAGAAAGGCGCCAGTGGCGACTCCCAGGCTCCTGCTGCCTGCTCCTTCCTGGAGAGGCAGCCTAAAAGCAAGGCAAGTCTGGGCAAGGCTAGCCCCCGGCAGAGCAGCCTCGCGCCAGGAACTCTGCCAGATCGGGGCTCTGAGCAGAGCTAGAGCTCTGCCGTACTGGAGGCGCACTTAGCTCCGTGCAAGCAGGGCTTTCAACTTGACGGGGCTGGGCTGCCTCCTCTTCCCCCGAGGAGGCTCGCTTCCCTGCTGGCTGTGCACTCGCCTATCAGGGGGGCGCAGGGCTCCTCCAGCAGGTCTTGCCTCAGGGGCTGCTTCCCCTGAGTTGGGGCTGTGGGCAGGAACCCAGACACGCAGGATCAGGCCCCAAAACACCTGCACATGTCTCTGCTGGGGAGGAGAGTGCTAGGGAACCTACGTCTGTCATACACTTTCTGGGCACCCAAGGAATCAGCCTCCGTGTGTGCGGGGCTGAAAACCCCAGCCAGGGGCCCTGGGAGCCTGGTGCTCTCGTGCGGCGCTGATTCTAGGCGGCCTAGAAACCGCTGGAGGAGCCTGCAGTTGCCCTTCCCTTCCCTCTGACAGAGCTCTCACTGCTGAAGCCCTTGGCAGTGTGCAACCCACCACCCCTAAGCCCTCCCAACGACGCCTGGCACCTATGTGCAAAGCAAGGCAGGATTGGAGCTGAGGCAAGGAAGGCACCAGTGGCGTCTCCCAGGCTCGCTCAGACAGCTCCTTCCTGGGGAGGGAGCCTAAAAGCAAGGCAAGTCTGGGCAAGGCGAGCCCCCGGCCGAGCAGCCTCGCGCCAGAAACTCTGCCAGATCGGGGCTCTGAGCAGAGCTAGAGCTCTGCCGTACTGGAGGCCACTTAGCTCCGTGCAAGCAGGGCTTTCCTCTTGACTGGGCTCGGCTGCCTCCTCTTCTCCCGAGGAGGCTCGCTACACTGCTGGCTGTGCTCTCGCCTATCAGGCGGCGCGCAGGGCTCCTCCAGCAGGTCTTGCCTCAGGGGCTGCTTCCCCTGAGTTGAGGCTGTGGGCGGGAACCCAGACACGCAGGATAAGGCCCCAACCACCTGCACATGTCTCTGCTGGGGAGGAGAGTGCTAGGGAACCTACGTCTCTCACACACTTTCTAGGCACCCACGGAGTCAGCCTCTGGGAGTGTGGGGATGCAAAAACCCAGCCAGGGGCCCTTGGAACCTGGTGCTCTCCGTGCGGAGCTTTGTCTGGGCGGCCAAGGAACCGCTGAAGGAGCCCTGCTGTTGCCCTTCGCTTCCCTCTGACAGAGCTTTCACTGCTGGAGCCCTTGGCAGTGTGCAACCCACCAGCCCCTAAGCCCTCCTCAAGGACGCTTGGGACCTAAGTGCAAAGGCAAGGCAGGGGTAGAGCTGAAGCCAGGAAGGCGCCAGTGGCGTTTCCGAGCCTCACACAGCCTGCTCCTTCCTGGGGAGGAGCCTTAAAGCAAGGCAAGTCTGCGCAAGGCTCGCCTATGGCAGAGCATCTTGGTGCCAGGAACTCTGCCAGATCGGGCCTCTGAACAGAGCTAGAGATCTGCCGTACTGGAGTCGCACTTAGCTTCGTGTAAGCAGGGATTTCAGCTTGACGGGGACTTGCTGCCTCCTCTTCCCCGAGGAGGCTCGCTTCCCTGCTGGCTGTGCACTCGCCTATCAGGCGGGGGCGCAGGGCTCCTCCAGCAGGTCTTGCCTCAGGGGCTGCTTCCCCTGAGTTGGGGCTGTGGGCAGGAACCCAGACACGCAGGATCAGGCCCCAAACACCTGCACATGTCTCTGCTGGGGAGGAGAGTGCTAGGGAACCTACGTCTGTCATACACTTTCTGGGCACCCAAGGAATCAGCCTCCGTGTGTGCGGGGCTGAAAACCCCAGCCAGGGGGACCTGGGAGCCTGGTGCTCTCCGTGTGGCGCTGAATCTGGGCGGCCAAGCAACCGCTGGAGGAGCCCTGCAGTTGCCCTTCCCTTCCCTCTGACAGAATTCTCACTGCTGGAGCCCTTGGCAGTGTGCAACCCACCAGCCCCTAAGCTCTCCTTAAGGAGGACTGGGACCTAAGTGCAAAGGCAAGGCAGGATTGGAGCTGAGGCAAGAAAGGCGCCAGTGGCGACTCCCAGGCTCCTGCTGCCTGCTCCTTCCTGGAGAGGCAGCCTAAAAGCAAGGCAAGTCTGGGCAAGGCTAGCCCCCGGCAGAGCAGCCTCGCGCCAGGAACTCTGCCAGATCGGGGCTCTGAGCAGAGCTAGAGCTCTGCCGTACTGGAGGCGCACTTAGCTCCGTGCAAGCAGGGCTTTCAACTTGACGGGGCTGGGCTGCCTCCTCTTCCCCCGAGGAGGCTCGCTCCCTGCTGGCTGTGCACTCGCCTATCAGGCGGGGGCGCAGGGCTCCTCCAGCAGGTCTTGCCTCAGGGGCTGCTCCTGAGTTGGGGCTGTGGGCAGGAACCCAGACACGCAGGATCAGGCCCCAACCACCTGCACTGCTGGGGAGGAGAGTGCTAGGGAACCTACGTCTGTCATACACTTTCTGGGCACCCAAGGAATCAGCCTCCGTGTGTGCGGGCTGAAAACCCCAGCCAGGGGCCCTGGGAGCCTGGTGCTCTCGGTGCGGCGCTGATTCTAGGCGGCCTAGAAACCGCTGGAGGAGCCCTGCAGTTGCCCTTCCCTTCCCTCTGACAGAGCTCTCACTGCTGAAGCCCTTGGCAGTGTGCAACCACCACCCCCTAAGCCCTCCCAACGACGCCTGGCACCTATGTGCAAAGGCAAGGCAGGATTGGAGCTGAGGCAAGGAAGGCACCAGTGGCGTCTCCCAGGCTCGCTCAGACAGCTCCTTCCTGGGGAGGGAGCCTAAAAGCAAGGCAAGTCTGGGCAAGGCGAGCCCCCGGCCGAGCAGCCTCGCGCCAGAAACTCTGCCAGATCGGGGCTCTGAGCAGAGCTAGAGCTCTGCCGTACTGGAGGCCCACTTAGCTCCGTGCAAGCAGGGCTTTCCTCTTGACTGGGCTCGGCTGCCTCCTCTTCTCCCGAGGAGGCTCGCTACACTGCTGGCTGTGCTCTCGCCTATCAGGCGGGCGCGCAGGGCTCCTCCAGCAGGTCTTGCCTCAGGGGCTGCTTCCCCTGAGTTGAGGCTGTGGGCGGGAACCCAGACACGCAGGATAAGGCCCCAACCACCTGCACATGTCTCTGCTGGGGAGGAGAGTGCTAGGGAACCTACGTCTCTCACACACTTTCTAGGCACCCACGGGAGTCAGCCTCTGGAGTGTGGGGATGCAAAACCCAGCCAGGGGCCCTTGGAACCTGGTGCTCTCCGTGCGGAGCTTTGTCTGGGCGGCCAAGGAACCGCTGAAGGAGCCCTGCTGTTGCCCTTCGCTTCCCTCTGACAGAGCTTTCACTGCTGGAGCCCTTGGCAGTGTGCAACCCACCAGCCCCTAAGCCCTCCTCAAGGACGCTTGGGACCTAAGTGCAAAGGCAAGGCAGGGGTAGAGCTGAAGCCAGGAAGGCGCCAGTGGCGTTTCCGAGCCTCACACAGCCTGCTCCTTCCTGGGGAGGGAGCCTTAAAGCAAGGCAAGTCTGCGCAAGGCTCGCCTATGGCAGAGCATCTTGGTGCCAGGAACTCTGCCAGATCGGGCCTCTGAACAGAGCTAGAGATCTGCCGTACTGGAGTCGCACTTAGCTTCGTGTAAGCAGGGATTTCAGCTTGACGGGGACTTGCTGCCTCCTCTTCCCCGAGGAGGCTCGCTTCCCTGCTGGCTGTGCACTCGCCTATCAGGCGGGGGCGCAGGGCTCCTCCAGCAGGTCTTGCCTCAGGGGCTGCTTCCCCTGAGTTGGGGCTGTGGGCAGGAACCCAGACACGCAGGATCAGGCCCCAAACACCTGCACATGTCTCTGCTGGGGAGGAGAGTGCTAGGGAACCTACGTCTGTCATACACTTTCTGGGCACCCAAGGAATCAGCCTCCGTGTGTGCGGGGCTGAAAACCCCAGCCAGGGGACCTGGGAGCCTGGTGCTCTCCGTGTGGCGCTGAATCTGGGCGGCCAAGCAACCGCTGGAGGAGCCCTGCAGTTGCCCTTCCCTTCCCTCTGACAGAATTCTCACTGCTGGAGCCCTTGGCAGTGTGCAACCCACCAGCCCCTAAGCTCTCCTTAAGGAGGACTGGGACCTAAGTGCAAAGGCAAGGCAGGATTGGAGCTGAGGCAAGAAAGGCGCCAGTGGCGACTCCCAGGGCTCCTGCTGCCTGCTCCTTCCTGGAGAGGCAGCCTAAAAGCAAGGCAAGTCTGGGCAAGGCTAGCCCCCGCAGAGCAGCCTCGCGCCAGGAACTCTGCCAGATCGGGGCTCTGAGCAGAGCTAGAGCTCTGCCGTACTGGAGGCGCACTTAGCTCCGTGCAAGCAGGGCTTTCAACTTGACGGGCTGGCTGCCTCCTCTTCCCCCGAGGAGGCTCGCTTCCCTGCTGGCTGTGCACTCGCCTATCAGGCGGGGGCGCAGGGCTCCTCCAGCAGGTCTTGCCTCAGGGGCTGCTTCCCCTGAGTTGGGGCTGTGGGCAGGAACCCAGACACGCAGGATCAGGCCCCAACCACCTGCACATGTCTCTGCTGGGGAGGAGAGTGCTAGGGAACCTACGTCTGTCATACACTTTCTGGCACCCAAGGAATCAGCCTCCGTGTGTGCGGGGCTGAAAACCCCAGCCAGGGGCCCTGGGAGCCTGGTGCTCTCGGTGCGGCGCTGATTCTAGGCGGCCTAGAAACCGCTGGAGGAGCCCTGCAGTTGCCCTTCCCTCCTCTGACAGAGCTCTCACTGCTGAAGCCCTTGGCAGTGTGCAACCCACCACCCCTAAGCCCTCCCCAACGACGCCTGGCACCTATGTGCAAAGGCAAGGCAGGATTGGAGCTGAGGCAAGGAAGGCACCAGTGGCGTCTCCCAGGCTCGCTCAGACAGCTCCTTCCTGGGGAGGGAGCCTAAAAGCAAGGCAAGTCTGGGCAAGGCGAGCCCCCGGCGAGCAGCCTCGCGCCAGAAACTCTGCCAGATCGGGGCTCTGAGCAGAGCTAGAGCTCTGCCGTACTGGAGGCCACTTAGCTCCGTGCAAGCAGGGCTTTCCTCTTGACTGGGCTCGGCTGCCTCCTCTTCTCCCGAGGAGGCTCGCTACACTGCTGGCTGTGCTCTCGCCTATCAGGCGGGCGCGCAGGGCTCCTCCAGCAGGTCTTGCCTCAGGGGCTGCTTCCCCTGAGTTGAGGCTGTGGGCGGGAACCCAGACACGCAGGATAAGCCCCCAACCACCTGCACATGTCTCTGCTGGGGAGGAGAGTGCTAGGGAACCTACGTCTCTCACACACTTTCTAGGCACCCACGGA